>NC_081840.1:158709365-158786865 GCF_963259705.1 Myotis daubentonii
GTTAATTTGGAGCTCAGAGCCCCACTCCTAACCATGATCTTTGCAGCTAACTGAATGGGTGATTTTTAACAATTTATGCCAGAAGTCACTACAGTAAATACTCCTTGTTTAATCAATAGCGCAGTTAGTAGTAAAAATGTCAACAGTTTAACAGCCCACCAGGTACTTCTTCTAAGCTGCCCTGAAGGCAGACACCGCCAAATGCTATCAATTTAGACTTTCTGTCTACATCCAGATCTAACCCCAATCACAGTGTTGGAACAGGGCATGTGTTTGCTTCTGGCTGGAGGAGCCAGGTGGGAGGATGCAGTCTTTTGTCAAAATGGGGCAAATCTTGGGAGATAATATAGGAGCTTTATTTATTTTTCCTTCTTTCCCTGAGTGCTGTCCTGTTTGTTCTACAGTCCTGCAAATAAATACCAGCAAAGGCTCCTGTAAATGAAGACTTTGTGTTTCTCCAAGGGAGGCAGAGTTTACAAACAGAATCCTTCGGAGAAAACGGGCATTCTGGAGCCATTGTCTGTGGTGGTGTGTGTGTGCCTGTGAATTTCATTTGAAGAGCACCTTGGCCCTATGAGGTGATTGCCTATAGGTGTTTGTCTCCTAACTCAAGAAGGGGGATTTCTTATCTCTGCTTAACAGTAATAATTGCAGGAAATATTCCACTTCCTGGGGCCTAAAACCTGGGCCACCTCTGAGAGATGGTTTTAAAGGGGATGAGGCTCACAGCTGAGCCAGAGGTAAATAGACATTTACTTGAGTACTTACCCAACTTAAAAAGATAAGTAATTGAGATATTATATTAGTTTCAGGTGTACAACATAATGATCTGATAACTGTGTATATTGTGAAATTATTACCACAATATACACAGTGGTAACATCCATTACTGCCAAGTGTTTTTAAGCCATGCCTTCCAAGATTTTAAGAAAGTTATTTTCATTAGAAGAGCCAAATACATTAAAATTTGTCGTATCCCTTAGAAAAGTTTGAGTGTAGAATAAAATAACTGTTGACTAAATAAATGAATAAAGGCGTGGATGGATGGATGGATGGATGGATGGATGGATGGATAACTATGGATAACTAAGCTCAGTCTTGCAGGGGGTGGTCCACAACCAAAATCTTGAGCTGTTGATTTTGTGCCGAATCTCTTTACTGCAGCATCTGACTCATTTATACTATATTTGCACCATTGATTATGATACTTTAACCTTTGACCAACTCAGGGTGGTTAAGGATCACCTACTAACTTCTCCCGTTTTCAAAATAATGTTTGTAAAACACAAACCAGAGACATGGAACAGCAGAGACATGAGTGGGGCATATTTTATTCCTCTCAGGCTTTCTGTCTTGACCCTCCCTAGGTCCTGGCCTGACTTTCTTTAATCCCTGGTCAAATAGTCCAGTAAATTTTATTATGATTGTACTACCAGGTTGTATTACTATGATTCCAATTCTTCGAATAGGAGAATTCAACTAATCACCAGTGGAGAAGTAGAATTTCAGTGGATGGTAGAATTTATTCCACAGCTGTCTTGAATTTCTCATTTGATTTAGGGAATGACTCATGGTAGTCTTACAGCATGAAAGACACTGAGAAAGAAAACAAAAATTTCCTAGATGGGATTGTGTGCTCAAGATACATACATGTATTGAACGAGGATCTGACCCAAATAGTAGACTAAAGCTTTTGGAAGTCGGAGTTGGGCCCCATAATAGGCGCCCAGTTAACACTTTTTGTATGAACAAAATGAACGATACATTTTAGATAACTCCTTTCTCTGGACTTGTAACAGCTTATCTAGAGTCCCTTGCTCTTCCAATTGCAACAGTGTAGTGATGGAAATAGGCATTATACTACATCTGAATATATGATTAAAAATTGTGAAAAGTCCTATGAAAGAGAAGAATAGGGTACTGTGAGAGAAAATAAAAGGGCATGGAGGGGCAGGGACATACTTCAGGTTTAGATACTCAATAGAAATCCGTGAAGAAGTCAACATTTTAGCTACAGTCTCAAGAAAAAGGGAGAACAAAGAGGAGAAAAGGATATGCTAGGCATCAGAACTAGTGTGTAGGAAGGATGGAGATAGGAAGGGTTTTGGGCATCTGAGGAGCTGAAAAGGAGCAAGTATGCCCGGGTCCTAGAATATAGGTAGTGGGGAGGGATGAGGTTGCAGACTGAGACTGAAGAAGCAAAGCAGGGAATCCAGGAGGGGCCTCCTGGGCCGGATGAATGACAGAAGAAGGAAGACCACACAGAAGACTCATAGAATACCTCTTCCCAGGCTTCTCAGTGAACAAGGTACCTGGCACCATGATTCAGTGGTAGGCAAATAATGATGAGGCAGAGGAGGGTCTGAAGGACTGGAGACCAGGGCCTGTGACTGATTCTTTGTAAATTCTTAGACAAATTACCTACATGTGTAACTTGACTGAAACTCAGTTTTAGGATTAAAACAAACAAACAAACAAACAAACAAACAAATAAAAAACAAGCCTGGGTTACATGCAGATTAAGTTGCATAGATTTGTATAAAGGGATTCATACAGTGCCTGCCAGAGCCGAAGCTTCTGTTCTTCTTTTTCTTTAGAAGACCAGTCTCCTCTTACCCATCTGGCAAACTCCTAGCTATCCTTTATAGCTTGCCCACCGAATTCTTGGTGATGTCTTCTCTAATCAATGACTATGGAGAGATGTCACTGAATTGCTCCCAGCACAGGATATAATTAAGGAATTAAAAAATTATTGATATATTTTGTTGATATATATATATATATATATATATATATATATATATATATATATACTTTTTGTGTGTGTGTCTGTTGATTTTGTAATCAAAATTGTAGGTACTACTTATAGAACTTACTTAGAAATTGTTGCAATGAAAAACTATTGTTATTTTTTCCTATAAATTAATGTTTATTTCTATAAACTCTTTATTTATTATTTAAATATGTTTTTAATGATTTTTAGGGAGAGAGGGAGGAAGAGGAATAGAGAGATGGAAATATCGAAGGGAGCCCTGCTGGTGTGGCTCAGTGGTTGAGCGTCAACCTATGAACCAGGAGGTCATGGTTTGATTCCAGGTCAGGGCACATGCCCGGGTTGTGGGCTCGATCCCCAGTGTGGGGCATGCAAGAGGCAGCCGATCAATGATTCTCTCTCATCATTGATGTTTCTATCTCTCTCTCCCTCTCCCTTCCTCTCTGAAATCATTAAATTAGTTTTTGTTTTTTTTTAAGAAATAGCAAAGAGAGAAAAACATCAGTTGGCTGCCTCCTTCATGCCCCCCCTACTGGGGATCAAGCACTAAACTTGGGCATGTGCCCTGATAGGGAATCTAACCAATGACCTGGTTCCTGGGTTGATACTCAACCACTGAGCCACATCAACCAAGCTATAAACACTTTAAATATTGTGAAATATTTTTCATGAACATGTTCTTATATGTCTGATTATTCTGAGGAGAAATTGTTTTGCTGTGCACATTATTATTGGGAATGTGGCTGCCAGTAAGAAATTGTATTTCTCAGGTGACACTGAGGGTCATCTGACAAAGTTCTGGTCAGTGGAATATAATTGCAAGTGATGTTTACACTTCCCAGGCTTAAGCCTTACAATATTGCCCATGTGCTATTCATCTTTTTTCTCCTTTGAACTGGAGTACTGATAAGCTGATAACCAGCTTTGACCATATAGATGAAGATAATTCCATCCAGAACTGCTGAGCAACAATATCGAAGGAATTTGGGATCTGTGAAGGACCATGTACAGTAGAAGAGTTTGCCTACCTACTTTGGGCTATTATATGAAAGAGACATAAACCTCTTTGTTATAAAAAGCACTACATTATTGATTCCCCGAATCCTCCTAGAATAGTTAAGCCTTTTATTCTAGCTATGTAAGAATTGGTACTTGAAGATTTTTTATAACAAAAAATCCAAAACATGTGTCATTGACTTTGGTGGTGCCATAACAGATATTATAATCTGGAAAGATTTGCTATGATTAATTAGCCTTTTGCATAAATGAATCCATGTTCTAGTCTCAATTTCAATCAATGTTTGCCTCCACTATACTTCCACAGTATTTTCCGCTTGAACCTTACTTAGTTCTTTATGTGATTAGGCGCCATGTTAAAGGAGCATTTAGTATCCACTAATAATAATTTCGTACATTTCCATACTGTTTTATAGTTCCCGGGGTTTTATTTTATTTACATTTATTAGTGTATTTTATCTTCACAAAAGTGATAAGATGTTGGGATACATTTATCTAGTCAACACTTATTAATGTCTTTATGCGGCCAGGCAATGGGCTGGGTTTGCAAGCAACTCTTCAGACTGAGGCTTTTATCTTGGACGTGATTTCACTTAAGGACAAATTAGAAAGAGAAATAGGAGTCTCTGGTGAAATATTGTTATCATGACTTTTTTTTTTTTTTTTTTTGCATCTTCTACCTATGATCCAGGAAGTCAAATTATGTACCTCAAGTTGCACAGCAAATTAATGCTCCATCCATTGCACCGGAACTACTCAACTCAAACAGTTAACTATCTAAAATTTTTCAAGGTTAGTAAAATGTATTTATAAATCAATTTAATTAATAATAATCTTTGCTTACATATTTTCATGCATTTAGTATAATAGTGAGGTAATGAACAAAATCATATAGATCACAGCAAGTGAGGCTGTAATCTAATCTGTCAACATTGAGTGTATTAAATTCTTAGAGCTTGGGGAGGTAAGTGTTTTTGGTGGTAAAGTGTTGTAGACCAGTAAAAACTTGAGTCAGACTGGAAATAGCCCCTGAGCAATAGTTGAATTACACTGTTTCTTAGAATACTCAATTCAGCACTTTTTATGACCCCAAGATGATACGATTTCTTCCCAGGTCACCTTGCTAAGATAAAGAAGCAGGAGCATGATGACTGGCAGTGAGGGTGATAACAAAATAAAATATATGACAGAGGAGGACGAATCACCAGGAAAAAAGATGGAGTGTGGGCAGGAGGAAGAAAAGAGAGTGTTGGGAACCTAAGGGGAGCAGGGGAGGGTGTAATTAAATGAACTCACAGCTTGTGAAAATATGCGGGGGGCAGGGGGAGGGGAGAGAAAAGAGAGAAATAGGAAAAGAACCTAATGAGACTAGGTTTAGCCAAAATAAAATGGCATGGAAAGTAGAGAATAAAATGAGAGATACTTTGAGGTCTAGGCACTTCATTAACTGTAATTTGAAAATACAAGGACATTGAGATATTGAATTTTAAAAAACAAGGAATTTATTTCAGAAATATTTATTGAGCTCTGACTGTGTGCAAAATCCTGGAAACTGAATGGCGTTGAAAAGAAAGGTGAGGCAATCACCACTTTATGGCTTATAATTGAGGAGATAAATGCATAGTAACATTCCTAATCTTTCTTTGCTCTCTTGCTTTGCGTGAACAGTGGTTGAGGAAGTGTGCTGCCTTCCTCCCACCTTAGGGATTGGAATAGATTCAGCATTAAAGGACTAAAGGCTGGACACTATAGGGTTTTCTAGGTTTTGTTTACAATCTCTCTCAGATTTAATTGCCTGCTGAAGAAAATACTAGAGTGGCACCCATTCCTGGATTTGAGACAGGGGAAGTGAAGTGGTCATCCATTTACCTCTGCCCACTCAGTACAGAAGAACTCTTTAGCATAAGGTTTTGGCTTGACTTCTATCTAGAAAGTGTTCCCAGAAGTGTCGCTGAGAGAACTGTTTTGTTTTTGCTTTAGGCTGGAGGGTTTGCATTGTAACCATATCTGCTTTTCTACAGCTCTGTTTGACACTGGGTTGACCTCTGCTTACCTCATACTTGCTGAAAAGAAACATATCTAATACCATCTACCTCTGTGATAAGAACATGAGAAAACAAATAGTGGAAAGACCCTTTATAAGCAGATGACCTACTATTAGCTGTGGGAGCCACACAGCTAAAGAGGCTTGTCACGAATAGGGAGGATACAGTATTTGGGCTCCTGGGTTTAGGGCAGAGTTCTAGGCTTGACTGGCAATAGTTTGACACATGTGATATGATTAATGGATAAATTAATCACATTTACTAGCCTGTGTAATTTACTAGCCTGTGGTTTAGTATCAAACCATAATTTCCATATCTTTCTAGGATCAATGACTTCAACCAGATAATTGGGTCAAGACACTAGAAAGAGTCTTCGGGGATATCCTCAGTTCATAATTCTATCTTCCCCTTGGAGTGACTTCCCTTCATCTCTAGCTTTATCTTCCCTCCAAGAGATTAAAATTAACTCATCAAAAGACACCAAACACTGCTTAATTGTTCTAGGAATGGGGTTTTGGACCACCTCTGTGATGTGAGGTTAAAATACAAATTGTGTGCCAGTGAACTATCATGCACCCAGAATATTTTTGGAAAATGTTAACCAGAGATGATTCTCATTGACTCTCACCTGCACAAGTACCATTGCCTTTAGTCAGAAAAAAAAGGAGATAAAAATAACTTTGAGTTTAGAAAATGATACCTATTTTAGTTTGTGTAATTGTTTAAATACATATATATTTCGTAACAGTGAATAAACTGGCAAATTGACTGAGTTTAAAGACTTTTGAGAATGGTTTTAGGTCTGGAGAGCCCAGTCTGAGGATCGGTGAATGCTTTGGAGAAAATGTTGTTAAAGAAAGAAAATTAAAATTGACTGAAAATATATAGAAGGAGGCTAAAGAAATGCATATTTCTGAAAATAGGTGAAGTCCAAAATTTTAAGTAGTGGAAAACCTCCACAAGGGAATCTTCCTGATTTTGTCATTTCCATTTCAGACTTCAGTCCTGTGCTCTCTTTGTTTCCCTTCTCCACGTGTACACTCTGCTTCTCTTCTCCACGTGTACACTTCTGCTTCTCTTCTCCACGTGTACACTTCTGCTTCTCTTCTCCACGTGTACACTTCTGGAGATGATCTCACCTTGGCCTATGGCTTCCACTGCTGATGACTCATCATTTTTTTTTAAAAATATATTTTATTGATTTTTTACAGAGAGGAGAGAGATAGAGAGTTAGAAACATCGATGAAAGAGATGAGAGAGAAACATCGATCAGCTGCCTCCTGCACACCCCTCACTGGGGGTGTGCCTGCAACCAAGGTTCATGCCCTTGACCGGAATCGAACCTGGGACCCTTCAGTCCGCAGGCCGATGCTCTATCCATTGAGCCAAACCGGTCCCGGCGACTCATCATTTTTTATCCCCAGCTTTGGACTTTCCTATATACACTAGGCTTCTTCAACCACCTTCTTATATTTATTTCTGCCTGGATATCTAATAGGTATTGCAGAATTAACACTTTAAAAATACATCTTTTTTCTCCAACTTCCTTGAAAACTTGTGTACCCTTGCCCCTCACAAATCTACCACTTTTTATTATTTCAGCATTTCTTTCTTTAAGGCAATTTCTACTTCTAATACACCGGCAGTTCTGTTGGCTCATGTTGTTAAATACCCATCTATTTTCCCCAATTTTTCCTGCTATCACCCTAATTCAGGTAAATCATATATTGCCTGGATGAAGGCACTAGTTTCCCCAACATTCACTTTTCTCTCTCATTCATTCCCACACAACAGGCAAATGGCTTTAAAATATAAATCAGGTTACATTATTCTTAATTGTTGAACAAACAAATGAATTTAAATCAATCTTGTGCCATCCCAAAGGCAATGAACCAAAGAATACTTAAGACTAACTAGTAAGAAATATTAAAATGTTTTTATTTATTGAGCAGCACAAACTTTGATTATCAAAGGATCCAGAGACTCTTTTTCACTGGAGTTATGCCATGAGATAAAGACCAAGTTGCCTAAAAATGACCAGTTAAGAAGGGTAAAAAAAATCTGATTAAACTACTCCTGCAGTCTTTAGTTGTCTTTTAAATTTTATTAGCTAATTAAAAATACATAAACTGTGAAGAGCATATTTTCAGCATTTGTCATTAATAATTGAGCCCCAATTCTTATAGGAACATGAAGTTCACTAAATATTTTGTTAAATTAGATTTTTATTTTTTTGCAAGGGGAGGGGAGACCTTACTAAGTAAAGAATCTTCACATTAGCATTTCAACCCCAGTTCCAATATGACTCCACAAACAGTCAACAGTAACATAAACTGGGTTAAAATCATTATCAATAGTCAGTCTAGGAGTGTAGCCAAAATAAGAATTCAGTATACATAGCTTTGGTGGAGTGGAAAGAGATTTGGACTTCAGCTCAGAAAATCTGATTTCAAATGCTGGCTCTAACACTTCCAAAGTGTGTAATCTTAAGCAAATTGCTTGATCTCTCTGGTTCTCCTTATCTATAAAAAAACTATGGAAATTAAATAATATGATGTATATTCATATGCTTGGTAGATATTAGGCTTTCAAATGTTATCTAGTGATACTCTAATTGGTTTAAAAGATTCCAAGTATTTTCAGTTGTGTGAAAGTGTTTCCTAAAAATACAAATGCCAAAAGCATGTGATTCATTTCAAATACATAAACAGATGCCTTTGAGTTGGATAGGATGTTTGTAGCTGCCAGTGCAAGAATATTCAATTTAATTTATTTAAACAAGGAGGAAAAATGATCTGCTATAATAATGAATGCAATGTAGGGTGGTTGCAGGCTTGGCTGGATAAATTCCCCATTGTCTTTCCATCTTTCCACTCCACTGAAACCAGTGTGATAGCGTGGTCCTTTGGTTCTGCACCTCACAGTCCCAAGACAGCTGCTCTGACTCTGAAGATCACTGCCTACACCTAGCTGGAGGCTCATCAGGAAGGAGGACCTCTCCTGGAAAGCTCCTATCAGACTTTCTGTTACGTCTCTTGGCCAGAGATGCATTACAAATCTGAGACCAGACATACTGCTGGCAAAGGAGACTGGGATTGGCACTAATGTCTTAGATTCAACATTTTCTCCATGGGGTTGAGGAGGGGACCACTTTCCACGAGCATATGACCCCTTGATACTTGAACAGAATTAGTGTTCTGTTAGCAAGAAAGAAGGAGGTGGGGTGGGGGAGGAAATGTTTGTGGTAAAGGTAACCAGCAGTGTTTTTCACACCATCCTCGTCTTTTTGAAAGGAGGAAGGAGTTAGTGGTTACTGCAAAACTCAGAATCAGAGGATGTCATGCTGGCTAAAAGGTTGGAAATTACAGTTGTATAGATTTTATGCTCAGGCAATGACCATGTTTTCTTTTTTTATTGTCATTGATCATATAGTCTAAATGCATAATAAGCACAAGAAAACACCAATATTAGAGAAGTAGCTTAATGACTCTTCTGGGGTTTTTGTTTGTTTGTTTGGTTGTTAGATTTTTAGACAAACCCATTTGTCATGTAAATTTGAATGAATTGACAAAAAAATTAGATATATGAAGGAGAGAAATTTTAACCTTAGTTCAGGAACTAAAAATGGAGTAAGTACTTAGAAAATAAATACATTAGAAGACATGATAAAGAGCACTTAAAATATTTATTTTTCCTTAGAGCAACTAGAGTAGAAAAAAATCATGAAAAAGAAGGTCATCCTCTGAGGTTTCCTAATACCTGGTGTTCACATTTTGGGGTACTTCTAATATTAGTTCCTTATTCTTTTAGCATTACTTCGCTTTATATCTGAAGAATAGTGCTTTAATCATTGTATATGATCATGCAATGCCTCAAGCACATTGGCTGGAAAATGGTTTATAAATAATATTATTACTATTGTTATCTTTATCTCTTGTAAAAATACTCATTATATTAAGATTACATCTAGCCTAGAAATAGTTCAACATATGTGATTATATGTAATCAGTGTATTTTTTCTCTTTTTAAAATGCTGTTGCTCTCATTCAACTTTGTTCTTATCGCTAAACAAACTATTACTTATGAGTTGTAAGTGACTCTGATTTGCTTTGAAGAGTAATTCTTTACAGGTCTCAACAAGAGTTTGTTCCTGGTAGGACTGGGATCCAAAGAAACTCCTTGTTCCCAGTGGACATGCATTGATAGCAGGTGTAGCACTACATGGAAACTGAATTGTCAGACCTTCCACCTGAAGCCAGAACCCCGGGTGTATCCAGAGGCTAAAACTGTGATTAGTAGGAAGAACTACTAGGGAGGCTTATTTTAGCTTGATAATAGAAATAACTTCATTAATATTAGCTCATTAATATTAGCACTGTCTGCCTACATATTAAGAAGGAAGTAGGTCCTCATCATTGCACGTTTTCTAGCAAACTGTCAGGCCACTCATTTGGGATGCTGTAAAGATAATTCTCATATTCCATAGATGGTGGTATTCTTATGTCACTCCCACTTTTAAAACTCTATATTTCTATGGAGGTCAAAGAGCCTTAGTTTGTCTCTGTGATCCTGTGACAACATTGACTGTAGGACTACCCATCTAGTGGCCTTAAAGGGCAAAATGCAGGGCACTTTCTAATCAGCACATTCTGATGTATTACAAGGAATAGTATGATATTCATCAGTCTTAAACAAGGGGTAAGAGTTGTCTGGGGTTGTAGCAAGTTGGCTTTGGGGGTTAGAGGTTCAACTGCAGTAGATCAAGGTTTACATATCTGATTCTCTATGTGGGTCAAAGCATTTTCCTCTTCTCTGTGCATATTAACTGATCTACATGATATAAAATTTTGGTAAGTGGAAAGTTATAGTAGTTGAATGTATTATTATTAAGGCCACAGACTGTGCCCCTTTCACCTGATGGGTGATTTTGCAGAAGCATGCTGCTGTTGGCATCAAAATTTACCAAATGGGAACATTAACACTCTTATAGCAAAACAAACAAAGAAACAAACCCTCAAAACAAAAACAACCCACACAAGAAAACAAAACCCACAACAACAAACAAACAAACAAACAAACAAACAAACAAAAACACGCCAAGTCCAGCAGACAGTCCACTGAGAGGGGTACAGTGCAAGAGGTGGTTATATAAGAGGTTACATTGCATATACAGGAAATCTGAGGCCACTTTGCCAAACTTTCTGTTGAAGGACAGAAATGTTGGTGGCTTTTTAGATCAACACAAACAATAAAAAACAATGGAAAGTGCACTTTTTGCTGTCAAGTTTTCAAACTCTGCTCAAGTCCAGCTTTTTCCATGAGATCATGCCTCCACAATGTTGGAAGCTTCTCAGGGTTCCCAATAGTCTAGGATACCCATTTGGTCATGGAGTATCTATTTTACTGATATTAAACTCTTGTATTCTTAGAAGTCAGCTGGCTGTAATTGCCTTAAAAAATACCTGTGATTTTTTACATTTATTTTAGCAATTTTCAAATTATAAAAAGGATTTTCTATACATACATACACACATGCAATTGTATTTTGTTTTGTTTCTTATTTTAAAGTCACAGTAAGTGCCTTCTAGCCCTCCATGTATATAAAATTTAAAAACCAGGACTCTACTCTTATTTGAGTTTGCTCCCGCCTATGAGATATGGTCTGTTAAAGCTGACAAGTTCCTAATCTCTCACGACAGCAATCTTCCTTACAAGGCTGGTGTTGTCTGGGTTACTTAGACAGACTCATGGTATAACAGATGTCCATCTCCTTTTGTGGCTTTTTTTTTCAAGTCTAGCACAGAGATGACAATTGCTGAGTGCTACCACTGAAAGTGTTTGGTGTCACGCCAGCGTTCGCTCCTGTTTTCACGTAAAGTATAAGCGTGCAAACAAGAAGTACCTTTGTGCCAGGCAGCACCGAAATGCCTCTTTGGCAGAGATGCCTTATGAGGAGCTCACCCTTCCAATGGAACCCGCTGCAGACAGTTAAAGAGGCAAAGGGATGGATGCCAACATTAGGTAAAGGGATTCCTCCCAGATCTGCAATCTCAAGTTTTTATTCCTCTCTTGCCTGATAGGTAGGGACACACCAATGGCAAACCAAAACCAAAACCAAAACCAAAACCACACCCATTTCATTAGTCCAACACCATTGATGGCTCCTAGAGCTTTTGGATTTGGTTTATAATCTTTCACTAAACTGTCAGAGTGTCAGCACAGAGGAGAAGCCACAAACATTGTCTTCTGCAGTCCCACCAGGGGACATCTGAAGATCCAGAGCTCCTCTCAGGCTTTGCCAGTCAGAGGCTTTTCCAAGGAAAATGGGCAGCTCCAGTTCATCTGACTGAAGGCTCTATGTGCCGTCAGCTTCTTGCCTCTGCCATGTAGAGCAATTTCAGGGTCTAGGTTTAGCAACACAAGGAAGAAAAGAGTGAGATGCAAAGTTACAAGAGCTATTCTAGCTCAGTTTAGTATGTTCAATATATTTGTTAGACCGTGGGAAATTCTTTTTCATGCAAATTAATGTTCTCCTTTTTAGTCTCATTTATTTTGACTTCTTTTATAATTTTATGTATTTTCAAAAAATTTTTAATTATTTTTATTGATTTATTTTTTAACTTTATTTTTATTGTTGACACTATTACAGATGTCCCCTTTGCCCACCTCTCCCCAGCCCCTGCCCCCCTATCCCTCTGGCCATCACCTCCCTGTTGTCTGTGTCTATGGGTTTTGCATATATGCTCTTTGGCTATTCAATGTTACTTTTTGTTTTTGAGTGAAGTTAAGCTTAAAAGAGAGTTTCTGTGTCCACTTTGAAAAGACGTTACTTTTGTTACCTAATTCTATACTACTTTTTAGTATAATTACAAGTTTTTGATAAATTCCTTTTCTGAGTATTATCCTGGAATTATCACTTTGTTTTTAGGTAATGTTGGGCCAATACAATCTCTCAGTGACTATTTATTAAATTTGAAAATTAAAAAGTAATGCTAATAAACATTTACTGGTTTAATAATCAACCAAGCAAAATAATCACTAGTTATTAAACTTATTTGTCATTAAATTACTAATTTTCTTAAAATAATTATGTACAACATCAATATTAGCTTGCCAATTTTAATATTCAGCTAAATGTGTGCTTTATTAGATTTTCTTGTTCTATACTGTTAGTTTTCCATAAGTGTGTTCCTCTTTCCATTTTGATTGCTTCACATACCTTTTTAAAAAATATATTTGTATTGATTTTAGAGAGAGGAAGGTAGAGGGGGAGAGAGATAAAAAAAATCAGCTGCCTCCTGAATGCCCCCTACTAGGCATCGAGCTAGCAACCTGAGCATGTGCCCGGACCGGAAATCAAACCTACAACATTTTGATATACCAGACAATGCTCCAACCAACTGAGCCTAGCCAGGGCACTTCCTATACCTTTCTGTATTCCCTATGGCAGCAAGCATTGGGCTGGCCACGTGGTGGGCATCCAACATGTTTGTTGATGGGTTCATTGACGAAAGTACTAGAGAAACAGGTTATGGTATATATTCAGAATATCTGTTTTCTGCCATCAGCGATTATTTGCTAGTCATTTTGTTTGAGCAGCTTGTGAAGATCCTGGTATGCATGGTAGAATGGCAAACAGGTGTTTAAACACTGAGACATTCTCGTGTGGATTTTTAAAAACTTTAAAAAAATCATGGGAACACGAAGAAACTTTAATTTTTATTCCATCCTCTAGGGCAGAGTTTCTCAGCCTTGGCAGAATTGCCCTCAGGCCAGATACTTTCTGGTGGTACAGGGCTGTCTGTGCTTTTGTAGGAATTTAGGAATTTAGAGCATTGCAGGAGCTGATCTCTGGGCTTCATCACTAGATGCCAATAGCAGTTGTGACAACCAGAAATGTTTTGAGACATTGCCAAATGTCTCATGGGGGTCAAACTCACCCTGTTTCAGAACCACTGCTTAAGAGAGATGTCTACCCTAGAATTATTTTTATATAGAGAGCCAACTGAAAGCACAGGGATTCATGCTATCTGAATTAAACCTTTCTGGTATTTGAGAAAGTGCCTCCAGCCTTCAGGAGGCTAAGAATTAACCCCCTCTCCTTAGTCTGTCTCTCTCAAGGAGACACTGTTGAGGGCCCCATGCTGAACACCCAGAAGAATTGCTTGGCTTGCTTGTTGTCAAAGCTGCCATCACTGCAGGGGCTCTGGCCTGTGCCTGAACAGGACGCTTTCTCCACCTATCGTGTGGGTTTTTGTTGGGGCTCTCTTACGCCTAAGCGTCCTGGAGCCATTTTGTTTTGTTTTGTCACAGAGACATGGAAGAAGAACCAACAGGTACAGTTTCAAAGCAATCAAGAGCACTTGTGATATTCTGGAGTTTCTTCCTGCCAAATTCGACTTTTCTCTGTTTCTCTCTGGTGAGGTCACACTTGAACTCTTGGCGAGGGGAGAGGGAGTGAGGCCACTCATCCAAGAACACTGGAACAGACCACGCCTCAGTGGCCAGGTCTGGTGAGCCCTGGAATCGGGGCTGGGAGGATGTGTTAAGTTTGCAGCTGAAAGTCTGAAGAGCTGCCAATCAAGAGCAGATTCGGGGAAGCTCCCAAGTGACCCGGATCCTCTGCTATCTTGAAAGCTTTATCTTCTAAGACGATGCTGAGTAACAGCTTTATTATTCTCCCTTCTGTTTTAAAAGAACAACAAATAAGCTTAATTCTTCACAGAATCTTCAGCAAATGCCTTTTAATCCAACACAATGGTAGTTATTTTAAGAAGGTTGGCAAAGGACTGAGAGAGAGTTTTCTGTTTCAGTCTGGGTTTTTCCTCATACGGAAGCACTCAGTCACACTGAATCTTGGCTTGCACCATGCCACACGAACGGAATTTATTTAAACAACTGATAGAACTGCCTTCAGCTCTTCTCTTTTTCCTCTCCCCAGTTAGCCTGACCACTTAAGTAACAGATTAAAATATACACGCACACAGAAGCGATTCACAGATACCACATATCTTTGCTCACTGTAACTTCTGGGATTTGATTACACACCCAAGCTGTGTTTGCTGGAGGAAGAGAATGACTTGTCAAAGCACCATGTATAATTGGAGAGAAAGAGCTTAGGAAAATACCTGCTACTTGAATGAAAGGGCCCTCGGAGAGGACATCTTGCGGAGGCTGAAGAGTCACGCTGCTCTGTGCAAAATGATCGAAGGCTTCCTTGCCCAGCAGAGGTATTGAGAATTCTCTGTTCTCTAGAGATAAGACCAATCTAGAGACTGTGTTTTTATGTCACCAAAGAACGGTCCTCCGCACATCTCAGATGGAGCATTGTCTGGTTATTACCTGTCATTTAAGACTAGAGTTTTGACCAATTCGTTGATGCTCCTGTAGCCCCTGGTTTATTCTTCCCACCTTCTAGCCATACTGTATTTCTTTTAAATAAATCTTTATTGTGAAACATTAAATTGTTTTCAAAAAAGTTAAAAAGATCATGCAGGGTTCTGGCATACCACTCCCCAGTCTCTCCTAATGGGAACATCCTACATTACTTTGGAACTACCATCCATTTTAAGAACTAATTTTTCTTTTCACTCCGAAGGAAACCACATAATTGCCTACTGATACTTAGGATAAATAAGATGTTTAGTATTTTTTTCCCAAATTTTTAACAATCTCTAACTGGGGTTTCTTCCATTCTTCACTTTAAGAATAATTTTGTATTTAAACTTATACTCTGGTGGATGAACTGAGATGTACAATAGCAAGATGGCTTTCTTAATGAAGGGCAAGCAAAGGTTAGATTAAACCTCACTCCCTTTTCCTGCTTTAGATCTGGGGATATATTTATGGATCTTAGCAATTTCTTCAGCATGACCCTAGCCAGTTTATTCCAGGTTGTCTTCTTTACATCAAATGTACATCATTAAAACTAGTACAGTTTTGGCTAGTGTCTGGTGTACAGTTATAAATAATATCGTTTTATTAGGATCTATTTCTGGATGTGGAAGTATAAATCATAAAGCCTCTAGAAAACCACGAGTGGCAGATTAATTTTACTAACAAAATAAAGTGATTACAAAGAATTAGAAAACACTGAACTTTTAGGGAAAGGCTTCTCTACTATGGAGAGACCCCAAGGAGGTCTTTCCATTCTCCGTCTTCTTGAAGTTGCAGAAAAAGAGCTCAGGCAGGTAACAGAGGGCAGTTACTGAGGAACTGTCCTCTGTTACCAAATTATAGTACTTTCTAGGAGAAGAAGAGAGCAATTCTAGGAAAGCATTGGGTCATGACCATGTCCAACTTCAATCTGAGCCCATTCTCTATTTCAGATCTAGGACCTGAGTGTCAGAGACATTTGTGTGGACCTTGCTAGTTTATGCACATCTTGTACAGGTGCATTGCCCCTCTCTTCCCTCTCCTCCTCTTCCCACTCCTCAGCCCACCCTCTGAAAGATCTCATTTGTGTGCCTAGGAAAAAACTCTAGATGAAATAAGATAACACCGCTAAGGAGGAAAGATGGAATTATGGATATCTGGTGGATTCATTATTTTCTCCATTAACTTTTTACTGTAGTTCATAAAATCATTGTTTCTGTTCATCCCACTTGTTAACTTGATGGAAATAGTGCACAGAAATTAACCCTGTGGTCCCTTGTCATAACCAGTGTACTGTAGACATTTGTACTTTTCAAAGAAAGCAAAACAGAAAATGTAGTTTATAATTCATTTCAAGGAGCTTCCCTTGAGGAATACATTTTGAATGGAACATTTTCATTTCCTGTGGTATAATGAAACCATCACACTGATCTTACAATATATAGAAATCTGTTCAGAAAAAAACTTTGGTATGGTAGCTAAATTTTGCTCAACTCAAAATGAAATAGAGGATTGTGTATTAATTTATGAATTAGGGCTGTTAACTGAAATGGAAAATTTAATTTTTAAAGTGGATTTCACCCTCCCTCCCCCAAAGGATCAGTTTGACCTTTACTCCGGTGAAATATACCCTCTCTGTATGAGTTCTCCATTTTAGTTCTTGCTGGGTAAATTAAAGGCTACACACTAACATTAATTTCCTATTTCAGCTTTTCATGGGTTTGAGCTTTTTCCAATACCTGGTCTGTTTAAACCTTCTGAGACCTGTGTTCTAGCTATCTCCAGTGGCACGCTTGCTCTGGACATCCTGGAAACGGTATATGTCCTTTCATTTGGGGTGTTGTGGTTATTGTCGCACTGCAGTTTGAATACTGGTGTTACTGGTTAGCCTGGGATAAAGTGCAAGTGTTGTAACACTAATGAAGACTCAGGTCTCAGCTTGTTTGATGGTGGGTAGTGGGGTTGCTTAACACAGCACTTCAGTTCAAAGTGAAGGCAAGAGGGAGTGGAGACTGTAGATCATAGATCACAGAGCAGATGCTAACCGAGAAATGCCAGCGTTCCTCAGTAGCAGAGAGAACTTGCAGGCACACGAATTATCGATGGAACTCACCAACATGTGTGCAGGGAAAGTGAAGCCAACAGAGCAATTGGAGGAATCCATCCAACTAATACGAAGCTTATAACTCTTTGGCAATTTGTTTAACTTGGGAGTTATTGCTAAGTCAGAAAGGTATTGGGCCTCCGGGATTTTGGCAATGCTGCTGGGAGTCTCCTACTGTGAAAAGTAAGCTTTGCCAATGGGATTTTTTTTTTTTTTTTTAAATTCAGGTGTTCAGTGTTGATTTTTCAGGCCAGGACTTTGGGAAAAAGCAACATTAATCACACTAGCATGTGGGGTTCATGGGACTGATGGCTGCCCCAACTCCCCCAAACAAGTATGTGCTACTAAGATCTTTCAATCTACATGAGCTGACTCACACATTCATCTACTCACTCAACAAATGTTTTCTGAGGCCCTCCCATGTATCAGGAGCCACACCAAGTATCAGAAGACAGACTCAGCTAAAACCTCTCTTCCCGATCTCTGAATACACTTGTTTGTTTGTTTGTTTTTAATTTTAAGTCTATGTCCTCATGTCCTGTTTTTGTTTTCTCAACTCCTGACTCTGGAGTTGTGATCTGAAAAAAAGGTATTGGTTAAAGCCTTACAGAGACCCAGCATACTTTCTCCAAGGTCCCATTCTCACCTCTACCATCATATCCAATCACTAGCCTAATCCTAGTGATTCTATTTTATATTTATCTTTCTTTTCCTACTGCTATTGCTATTGCTTCATTCCAGAACCTTTCATGACTTCTCCATATATATATATTAGCAATTAGGTCAAAGGTCTCCTTATTCCTAGTCTCTCTCTGCTCCAGATCATTTCCCATATTGCCGCCAGATTTATCTGCTATAATATATTAGTCTTCTCCGTAAAAATGACACTATTTCTATTGCCTTTTGGGTTAAACATCTATTTTCCAGCAGGGAATCAACTAGTGCGTGCTAAATAAGATAGTCTTATTAGTCCTTAAGAATGTGGACTCTGGAATCAGAAACACCATGTTAAAATCCCAGTTTGGCCAGTTAAGCCTCAGTTGTTTCATCTGAAAAATGAGGGTAATACCCATATCTTATCTTGGAGTGAAGAGTGAAATAGGCATTTAAATTCTTGGTACATTGAGTAGGCACTCAATAAGTTATATTTCTAATAATAATAAGTGTTATTGTATTTCATATCTATGGTCTAAATTAGCTTATGATTTCCTAAAATTTCTTTACTCCTTCCCACCCCCCATTTCCTCACATCTTTTTTTCTGTGTAGAATGCTCTTCCTTTCTTTCTGGTATCTATTTTTCTGGTAGCTTTTTAGTTGGAAGTGTGTATGTCATGAAGCCTCTGATTCTTCTGGAACCAAACATTTTCCTGTTAATGAACTCCTCATTGGCATCTCCCTTTATGCTCTCCTGAAGCTTGGTTTGCAGTCCGAGCTTCCCCATCCCCTCCATTCCTTTTCCCTCTGTCAGGCTGTGGGCTCCCCAGTACAGACAACATTTTAACCTGTGTTCTGGCATGGAGTCTGCAGTGAGGACTCTGGTGGGAGTACATTTGTTCACTTGTCACAAGGTTAACATGTACTCCTGTGATTTGGGAGAAACTGCATGGGACAGCTACCTGACTTCAGGGTTCTGTCCAACAGCTGGCTCTTAGCAGGCATTAGTTTGTATAGCTTCCCTGTAAACCCCACTCCCCTCAAAAGCCTCCTGACACTGGATGTTCCCAGTTTGCTAAATTTCTTGTATATACCCATAAAGTTACTGAATTTCAGAGCTGTAAGAAAGTGGGGGGAGGCCTGAGAATCTTTTCTGCAGCCTCTTTGTTTCCTTAAGAAACATCCTCTAAAACTATCCTAGCTGGAATGAACCATTGCAACTAGTACTTCCCAGGTCAACATATGTCTTCCTGTGGAGGTGTGTCATCTACTATTGCAATTGTTTTTAGACATGGCTGTCCCCCTCAGTGGACCTTAGATTCTCTGGAGACAAGGCAGTGGGTGGCTCATTAGTATTTATGTCTCTGGATCTCAACATAATGCCCAGTACATATGAAAAGAGCCGATAAATATTGACTTAAACTGAATGGAATCCAAAGAGGTTAAATGACTGAACTATGGGTTGCATCTCCCATGATCTTTTTAGGGTACTAGGCTGGGTTGCCTCATCAAATTTTTAGTCCTCGCTCTGGAGATCTGGGAAAAAGAGCTGATTGATAATTTGATAGTTAAGACAGTCAGTATTGACACTTGAGAGCATAAGAAAAAGCCCTGAGCAGAATAAATCACTTACCTCTGGCATAAAAATAATCAAGAAAAAAAGTGATTACCTTGATTACACTGATAGGGAGCAAAAGCCACATGACACATTTACAGGTGTACTGACAGTTTTTCCTTCCTAAATATCAGCTCTGCGGTACTTGGGAGGTGAGAGAAACCAGGTCCCATTGCTGTATCCTGGAGGTAGTGGTTACAGAGACTTGCAGGGTTAATAAAGGCTGTTGAAGTTGAGCTTCCGTTGGTGGTTAACCCCCTGCCTTCTTTAAGCTCCTGTGAGACACCTGACTGATCTATGAGCTACAAATGTGTTCAAGTTCATTAATGTTAGGCATGGTGAATATACTCTGGGGTAAGCTGTGAGTTAAGAAAAGTAAAAAACTTGTGGTAAGATGGATTTGATCTCTTGTATAATTTAGAATTCAACAATGTGTGTGAATAAGGCTTGTTCCCTATTACGAAATGTTGAAAATAGGAATTCATACTAATCAAGGTAGGGAACAGAACATGAAACAGAGGGGGAAATGGCCCAGAATTTTAGCTACAGCATTGGCTGAATGTGAGGAAACCATTGTTTGAAATGGTATTTCTTCTAGGTCTCGGTGTTTGTGAACTAAGTGAGCTCCTTCGGGTCCAGTGTTCCTTCCTGAGCTCCATTGCTAGGCCACTTGAGAAACAGGACTATGTAATTGCCAGAGCCTCAGGATTGTGGAGAGGAATGTTTGCCCCTTTGGCCAGATGTTGCCAAATGACATTCCTAAAAAGCTTCAAATGCCTCAAGTGGGACAAAATGGCTGTAAAAGCCTTTACCAGGCTTACGATGCAATGGATTTAGAGTTCAGAAAGACCTAGATTTGAATAAATGACTATTTCTTTCCAGATGAAAGACCTTGGGGGAAGTTAGTAAGGTAGAGGTTACTGGGAAGGTGAACTCTCTGGAGCTTTCTTATCTATGAGATAGGTCAGTGATGCCCTCTTAGCATGGCAGTTGTGAATAGTACTTTAGGTTATTCAGGATTCTCCAGGTAAATAGAACCAAGAGGGGGTATATGCCTACAGAGAGAGATTTACTTTAAGGAGTTGGCTCATGAGGTTGTAGGGGCTGGCAGGCTGGAAATGGAAACTCCGGCGGGACTGCTATGTTGCAATCTTGAGGCAGAATTCCTTCTTCTTAGAGAAACCTTACTCTTTGCTCTTAAGGCTTTTTTGACTGATTGGATGAGGACCACCCAAAAGTGGGATTATAATCTGCTTTACTCTAAGTCTACTGATTTAAATGTTAATTACATATAAGAAAAAAAGACAGACACAGAGACAGAGAGACAGAGAGACAGAGAGACAGAAGAGTGAGAGCTCTCTGGGGTCCCGCTCTGTGTAAGCCTTTTTAACTCACAGTATCTTTGATGGTTACTTTTATATGTCAACTTGCCTAGGCTATGGAGCCCTGTTGTTTGGTCAAACACTAGTTGAGACTGTCTCGTTTTCTCTGTCTTTCCCTCCCTTTCTCCTTTCTGCCCACCCCAGTCATATTCATTATTTCTTGTACTATTTTGGTTTCTCTTTCTTGATCAGGATCACTTCTTTACTATCTTGATTTTCTGCCTCATTATCATGCCGTGCCTTTTCCTATTCTGCTAGCCTCCTTCCCATCCACTCTTCACTGTATTCAAATTTTTTTTGCATCCTTCTAAAAATACTCTTATAATCCTTCTCCTACTCTCATTGTGACAGCCCTGACTCTCTCTCTTCA
This sequence comes from Myotis daubentonii, assembly GCF_963259705.1. Classification (NCBI taxonomy): domain Eukaryota; kingdom Metazoa; phylum Chordata; class Mammalia; order Chiroptera; family Vespertilionidae; genus Myotis; species Myotis daubentonii. The sequence continues at coordinate 158,730,702 of NC_081840.1, forward strand.
GCTGCCAAGTGCTCCTCCTTAACTGTGTTGGAGCTCAGTGTTGTGACAACTCCTGGACCTGGGTGTGGTTTCACGTTAGGGAGAGTCACGCCTTCACGAGCTGGTTAACTCCCCAGCCTCTGAGGAATTCAATCCCATGGCAGACTCTTACCTGTTGTTCTTCTTGGACTGCCATAAGGTGAGGACCAGGCAGGCTACATCGCTGATGGGCTCAAGTGCACCTGTGGACAGCCCACCTGCCAAGGCTGTGGCACCCTTCATGGTCACAGCGTGGCACAGAGGTCACCAATGGCACTTGTAGTTCATGTGTGGGAAAGGAACTCTGAGCTGCCAAAGAGAAATGAGTTCTCAATGAGTAGTGGCCAACAGGTACACCTTTTAGATTTAAAGGAATAGTCCTTTTAGAAACTTGAATGACTCTAGTCTAATTTTACATTTGACAAAAATTACTACTGAAAGATTAAGGAGAGACATCTTGAATGTGTGTCATGGAAGCAGTGGTCCCACAGCTGGACATGATAGGATGAGCCCAATGACGATTATTTCAGATAAAGAATCAGAAAAACTAGTTCAGAGGCACACAGCTAGTTTTATCAGGGCGTGGACCAAAACCAGGTCTCTTGACCTTTTCCTTTTTTCCATAGTTTCAGCCTTTTTCCCATTGAGAAACCATGCCTGGTAGCCAGGGGAAAATTCCACTGCTACGTCCGTGCAGCTCACTTCCCTTTGCAGAGATAGCATGAAAACCGCAAGCCATCTTCCAAGAGCTGCACTGTGGAGCCTGGCACCAAATGCCCAGAGCTATTTTGGAAGGACTTTCTTTCGTAGTCTCAGAAGCACCATTGCACACCAGAATATCATCTTCTCAAAGCCAGATTTTGGGGGCAAAATATCTATTCGTCTTTTTACGTAGCAATGACCTCCCCCAATTTTCCAGTTTAGAATTGAACAGCAATCAATGAAAAATAACTTTGAATAAACTCCATTGTTAGAGTCCTATTTTTTCAGAATTATTTTTACCCTTTCTCCCTAGGTATCTATCCACCAAGAATTGTTTGGACCATAATACTTTCCTTTGGAGACGACATTCTCATTTTCTACCCCTTCCTCTTGCACCCTATACAACTATCAACATCCACTTGGGGGGCTGAGAGGATATTCCACCTGCATCGAGTGCCTGGTGTTACTCTCCCCATTAACAAAAATTCCCAGAAAGTCTGATAAAAACAAGAAAACAAAAATCCCAGGACATTGTTTTTGTTCAAGTGCCTTCAGACATTTTTGCTTGATTTTATCTAGGTTTGAGTAAATAATAGATTGGCAAGATTTTTTAATTAATCAGTTTCTAGCTCTGTGGTCTTGAATATTGTTTGTTACCTCAGAAACCCCCTGATTTTATTTTACTTTAAAGGACTGAAGGGGATAATTTCTTCAGAGTATAACTTTTCTTCTATGAACACCTAACAATGACTCTACCTGCCCTTCTCACTGAAATTATGAGTTCAATGTGCAGCCCACTGCTTCTTAGTGGTCCTCACCACATCCATGAAGGACTGACTTATGCCTGGTTACATGTGCCTTCCTTTTTAGTGTGGGGGACTCATTTCTAAGGTTCACTAAAGGAAGGCACTAAGTACAAATGGTCAGGGCAGGAGGAGGTACAGGTAAAAGAATGTGATGAAAGGGTCTGGACTCTCCATTTGATCTGATCACTTTCTGCAGAGAATTTCTCATTTGGAGTCTTGGCCTGACCACATTCTGTTATCATTGCACATCAAGGCAATTCCAGGGAAAGAAAATTAAAGACTATCTACTGAATGGAGGCACTTTGAAGCAGAGGTCTTGCTCTTCCCCTGCTCCCTTCCTCCCCTACCCTGAAGAAATGCAGTGTCCCAATTATCTATTACTGAGAGACACACTACTAGTACTGTGGTCGGCAAACTGCAGCTCGGCAAACCGTGGCTCGCGAGCCACATGCAGCCCTTTGGCCCCTTCAGTGTGGCTCTTCCACAAAATACTGGCTCTTCTACAAAATACCGACTTCTGCACATGGGCCACAACGTTTCAGTTGCACTGTACGCGCGTGCCCGCACGTGGTATTTTGTGGAAGAGCCACATGGAAGGGGCCAAAGAGCCGCATGTGGCTTGCGAGCTGCGGTTTGCCGACCACAGTACTAGTATTTCCAAACCTAATGACTTAATGGCTTAAAAAAATCTCATTTTATTCTTACTTCTTATGGTTCTGGGATCAGCTAGGTGGTTTTAATCATGTGAAAGTCTGTCACTGAGCTGGAAGTTTCAAACAGCTGGACAGTGGGACATCTCAGATGCCTCTTTGGTCTCTCTAGATCAGTGGTTCTCAACCTTCTGGCCCTTTAAATACAGTTCCTCATGTTGTGACCCAACCATAAAATTATTTCGTTGCTACTTCATAACTGTAATGTTGCTACTGTTACGAATCGTAATGTAAATATCTGATATGCAGGATGGTCTTAGGCGACCCCTGTGAAAGGGTCATTCAACCACCAAAGGGGTTGCAACCCACAGGTTGAGAACAGCTGCTCTAGATGGTTTTCCAGTGTGTTGGCTTCTGGAGGATTATTACGTGATAGTTCAGGACTCCAAAGATGTATAGAGAGCTAGAGCTAGAGATATAGAGACAGGGATAGAGAGATCAAGACAGAGAACCATGTAAAAGCCATATGGTCAGTTACAACCCAGCCTCAAAAGTCATGCAGCATCTCTTTGTCAAAGCTGCCACTAAGAGAGGGGAAATGGAACCCATTTCTTTTTTTAAAGTATTACATATAGTATTACATATGTCTCCCTTTTCCGCCATTGGCCACCCTCCCACCCCCCCAGCATATGCCCCCCGACTAGTGTCTGTGTCCATTGGTTATACTTATACTAGAGGCCCAGTGCACAAAAATTTATGCACTTGGGGGGGTCCCTCAGCCTGGCCTGTCTCCTCTTGCAGTCTGGAACCCCTCAGGGATGACCACCTGCTGGCTTAAGCCTGCTCCCCAGGGGATTGAGCCTAAGCTGGCAGTCAGACATCCCTCTGGCAGCCTGGGAGCCCTCGGGGTATGTCGACTTGCCAGCGGGGAGCAGGCATAAGCTGCAGTTGGACATCCTTAGCACTACTGAGGAGGCGAGAGGGGCTCCCACCACCACAGCTGTACTGGCAGCGGTCAGCCTGGCTTGTGGCTGAGCAGAGCTCCCCCTGTGGGAGTGCACTGACAACCAGGGGGCAGTGCCTGCATTGAGTGTCTGCCATCTGGTGGTGAGTGTGTGTCATAGTGACCCGTCATTCCCATTCTTTCTGCTGTTAGGGTCAATTTGCATATTACCCTTTTATTATATAGGATTATATAGGATAGAGGCCTGGTGCATGGGTGGGGGCCAGCTGGTTTTCCCTGAAGGGTGTCCCAGATTAGGGTGGGGGTCCTACTGGGGTGCCTGGCCAGCCTGGGTGAGGGGCTGATAGATGTTTGCAGGCTGGCCACAGCCCCTTCAAAGTGGGGGTCCCCGCTGGGGTGCCTGGTCAGCCTGGGTGAGGGGCTCATAGATGTTTGCAGACTGGCCACAGCCCCTTCAGGGTGGGGGTCCCCCCTGAGGTGCCTGGTTAGCCTGGGTGAGGGGCTGATAGATGTTTGCAGGCTGGCCACAGTCCCTTCAAAGTGGGGGTCCCCGCTGGGGTGCCTGGCCAGTGTGGGTGAGGGGCTGATGGCTGTTTGCAGGCTGGCCACGGCCCCCAGCAACCCAGGCTCCCAGTGGAGGCTGGCTGAATCAGGTATCTGGGATTTATTGATCTTCTATAATTGAAACTTTGTTGCCTTGAGCAGAGGCCACAGCTGGCCAGTGCAGGCAGAAAGCTTGGCTTCCTCCATCGCCAGGGCAACCAAGCCTGCTGCTTGCTCCAGCTCCATGCCTACCAGCCACCATCTTGGTTGGGTTAATTTGCATATACACTCTGATTGGCTGGTGGGAGTGGCTTGGGGCGTAGCGAAAGGTGCGGTCAATTTGCATGTTTCTCTTTTATTAGATTAGATGCATGCATACAAGTCCTTTGGTAGATCTCTTACACCTCCCACCCTCACCCTCCCCTATCTTTCCTCTGAAAATTGACGGCCTGTTAGATGCTTCTATGTCTCTGGATATATTTTTGTGCATCAGTTTATGATGTTCTTTATATTCCAGAAATGAGTGAGGTCATATGATACTTTTCTTTCTCCAAGTGGCTTATTTTGCTTAGCCTAATGCTCTCCAGGTCTATCCATTTTGTTGCAAAAGGTCAGAGTTCTTTCTTTTTTTACAGCAGCATAGTACTCCATTGTGTAGATGTACTACAGTTTTCTAATCCACTCATCTGCTGATGGGCACTTAGGCTGTTTCCAAATCTTAGCTATGGTAAATTGTGCTGCTATGAACGTAAGAGTGCATATATTCTTTCTGATTGGTGTTTCTGGTTTCTTGGGATATATTCCTAGAAGTGGGATTACTGGGTCAGATTAGAGTTCCATTTTTAATTTTTTGAGGAAACTCCATACTGTTTTCCACAGTGGCTGCACCAGTCTGCATTCCCACCAGCAGTGCATGAGGGTTCCTTTTTCTCCACATCCTCACCAGCACTTGTTTGCTGATTTGTTGATGATAGCCATTCTGACAGGTGTGAGATGGTACCTCATTGTTCTTTTGATTTGCATCTCTTGGATGATTGGTGACTCTGAGCATGTTTTCATATGTCTCTTGGCCTTCTAGATGTCCTCTTTCAAAATGTGTCTGTTTAAGCCCTTTGCCCATTTTTTGATTGGATTGATCATTTTCCTTTTGTTAAGATGTATGAGTTCCCTATACATTTTGGAGATAAGGCTGTTATTGGATATAACATTGGCAAATATGTTCTCCCATGCAGTGGGCTTTCTTGTTGTTTTGTTGATGGTTTATTTTGCTGTGTAGAAGCTTTTTATTTTGATGTAGTCTCGTTTGTTTATTTTATCCTTAGTATCCATTTTCCTAGGAGCTGTATCGGTAAAAATATTACTACGACATATGTCTGATATTTTGCTGCCTATGAATTCTTGTAGGATTTTTATAGATTCCTGTCTTCCATTGAAGTCCTTTATCCGCTTTGAGTTTGTTTTTGTGTATGGTGTAAGTTGGTGGTCTAGTTTCATTTTTTTGCATGTATCTGTCCAATTTTCCCAACACCATTTATTGAAGAGACTGTCTTGATTCCATTGTATGCTCTTGTGTCCTTTGTCAAATATTCATTGAGCATAATGGCTTGGGTCAATTTCTGGGTTCTCTGTTCTGTTTCATTGGTCTATATGTCTGTTCTTGAACTGTGGCTTTGTAATACAACTTGATATTTGGTACTGTGATCCCTCCAACTTTGTTCTTCTTTCTCAGGATTGCTGCCTTGGACCTCATTTCTTGATGGAGATGTAGCAGGGTTCTAAAAGACCTGGGGAGATCAGAAATACTGCTGCTAAAATTTTTGGAAAATACAATCTGCTACACACAGTGTTGTTCCTGCCAAGTTACTTCGAATCTGAGTCTCTTATTTCTACTCAGTAAAGAGATTGAGTTGGACCAGATGATCTCCAGGAGCCTCTTCAGGTCATACATTTGGGGACCCTGTAAATGAGTCCATCCATCCTCACACTTTACAACGTGAGACCCTGTACATATGGATAGTACCTTTATTTTTTTAAACATTTTAAAAAATATATTTCTTTATTGATTTCAGAGAGGAATGGAGAAGGAGAGAGAGAGATAGAAACATTAATGATGAGAGAGAACCATTGATTGGCTGCCTCCTGCACACCCCCTACTGGGGATCAAGCCCTCAACCCAGGCATGTGCCCTTGGACAGAATTGAACCTGGGACCCTTCAGTCCACAGGCTGATGCTCTATCCACCAAGCCAAGCCGGCCAGGGCAGGATAGTACCTTTAAATACTTTATTGTATTTCATATGAAAAAAGATTAAATTTCTTTGGGAATGTAAACAGTAATTTGAAAACACGTCTGAAATTTGGGTTATAGATAGATTCTAGCCTTTATTTCCAATGAGACTGTGTATGCTAGTTTTGCCTACAGTATATACTAAAAAAGTTTAAGTTCATTAAGTATTTTTTAAATATAGAAAGGGTAGGGAAAATGTCTCATATTTATTTTTCATCCCTTTCTAGAACCAAGTAATATTCTGGGCACAGATACTTAAATAAATGTTGACTAGTTGATGTTTGTTTGTTATTTGATTATTGATTGATATTTAGTGTTGATACTTTATTGTAGATTGAAATGTACAAGACAGTGACTAAATTAATAGGATTGTGGCATTAGTATATCCTGATAGATTTTTAATCCATTAACTCCTGTTTTGAATGAGTGAATTTTCACTGATTAATAGAAATCATACCCTTGTTGCCTCTAGCACCAGGAAGCTCTTTCCAGAGGCTATGCCCTGTTTTTGGGCACGTTGAATTTTTACAGGGCATTCTCAGTGCCCATCTCAGGAAAGAATGAATCACCCTCCAGAAATGAATATATATAAGGAAGACGTGTATTTTTCTGAATAAAGTCTTGTTTATTCAATTCCCATTTCTACACGGGGCTTGAGAGACTGTGGGAGGGCATGCTAGGGGCACTGGCTGCAAGTAAGTGGGACCTTAGTCCCAGAGGCGAGGCTTTAGAGAGCAGCCTCCTATACTGCCAACTTCCTGGTGTGGTAACACCTGTGTTTTCACAGCAGAGAAAACACAGCAGCTCTATATGTGGTTAACTGAATACAATTAGGAGATCTTCAGCTTTCAAAACCAAGTATGAGTCCAGAAACACGATTTTATTTGACCTGTCCATCATCCTTAATTCTCCTCTGGCTGCAGGCATTTCTGTTGCTGGGAGTCAGCTCTCTGCATAGCAGTCACTGCACCTAATGGCAATGATTTTTAATTCTCTCATGGCACAGTTAGCACTGGGTGGCAGGTGCAGGCAGTTGTTTGCCATTATGTTTGTAGGTGGTTCCCACTAAGAAGCAGAGCAGGGGAAAGCTTTGCCTGGTCCCAGAGCTCTCCTAATGCTGTGTATACAGGAGATTATGGACCACGGTGGCCAGGAAAGACTTTTATTTTTCTCTTTTGACCTGGGATTTATTAAAGATACACCTGTCGGTTGTGAAAAACAAAATAGCCTGAATATGCCTCAATCAATTAATTGCCAAAGTACCTTGAAAAGATAATGTACTTTATCATTTATGATCTGATCATTATTACCATTATCCCCATTCTTAAGTATTAATACAATGACAACAGTATTAAGGAAGAGTTGATGAGCACTGAAGTCATTTAAACTGTCCTTTTAAAAATAACAATTAAATAAGACCTGTACTCGGAAAACTACAGGACATTGAAAAAAGAGATAGAGGAAGACATAAACAAATGGAAGAACATACCATGTTTATGGATTGGTAGAATCAACATCATTAAAATATCCATACTACCCAAAGCAATCTACAGATTCAGTGCAATCCCCATTAAAATACCAAAGGCATATTTCAAAGATCTAAAACAAACTCTCCAAAAATTCATCTGGAATAAAAAAAGACCCCACAGCAATCCTGAGAAAGAAGAACAAAGTTGGAGGGATCACAATATAATATATATATATCAAGCTATATTACCAAGCCACGGTTCTTAAAACTGCTTGGTATTGGCACAAGAACAGACATATAGACCAATGAAACAGAACAGAGAACCCAGAAATTGGCCCAAGCCATTATGCTCAATGAATATTTGACAAAGGATGCAAGAGCATACAATGGAATCAAGATAGCTCTTCAATAAATGGTGCTGGGAAATTTGGTCAGATACATGCAAAAAAATGAAACTAGACCACCAACTTACACCATGCACAAAGACAAACTCAAAATGGCTAAAAGACTTAAATGTAAAAGGGGAAACCATAAAAATCCTACAATACTCCATTGGAAGCAAAATATCAGACATTTGTCGTAGTAATATCTTTACCGATACTGCTCCTAGGGCAATGGAGACTAAGGAGAAAAATAAACAAATGAAACTACATAAAAATAAAAAGCTTCTGCACAGCACAAGAAACCACCAACAAAACATCAAGAAAGCCCACTGCATGGGAGAACATATTTGCCAATGCTATTTCAGATAAGTGTTTAATCTCTAAAATTTACAGAGAACTTATACAACTTAACAAAAGGAAGATAAATGATACAATCAAAAAATGGGCAAATGACCTAAATATAAAATTTTTAAAAGAGGACATACAAAGGGCCATACAGAAGGCCAAGAGATACATGAAAACATGCTCAAAGTCAATAATTATTTGAGAGATGCAAATCAAAACAACAATGAGGTACCATCTCACACCTGTCAGAATGGCTATCATCAACAAATCAACAAACAACAAGTGCTGGAGAGGATGTGGAAAAAAAGGAACCCACATGCACTGCTGGTGGGAATGCAGACTGGTGCAACCACCATGGAAGACAGTATGGAGTTTCCGCAAAAAGTTAAAAATGGAACTCCCATTTGACCCAGTGATCCCACTTCTAGGAATATATCCCAAGAAACCTGAAACACCAATCAGAAAGAATATATGCACCCCTATGTTCATAGCAGCACAATTTACAATAGCTAAGATTTGGAAATAGCCTAAGTGCCCATCAGCAGATGAGTGGATTAGAAAACTGGTACATCTACACAATGGAATACTACGCCGCTATAAGAAAGAAGGAACTTTTACCATTTGCAACAGTATGGAAGGAACTAGAGAGCATTATGCTAAGTGAAATAAGCCAGTCGGAGAAAGATAAATATCACATGATCTCACTCATATGTGGGATATAATGATCAACATAATTTGATGAACAAAAATAGAGCCAGAGACAAATGGCAGGGGAGGTGTGTGTGTGTGTAGGGGGGTGGTTAGAGCACAACCAAAGGTCTTATATGCATGCATATTAATATAACCAATGGACACAGACACTGGAGCAGTGGGGGCTTGCCCAGGCTGGGAATGGCTGGGAAGGGTTTCAATCAGCGAAAAAGGAGACATATGTAAAACTTTAGACAATAAAAAAAGTAACAATTAAATAGATTTTCTCAAGGAACAATTGAGGAATAATATGGCCAATGATCTTGTCTATCCTATGCCTCTAAACAATCAGTTTAGTATATTAGTACCAAATGGTCATTTGACAAAATTTTAAACTAACTAGTTCTGATTTACATATATGTCTCACATTTGGGCTATAAATTGAGTCCAGCTTTTATTTTCAATGAGTCCGTGTATGTTAGTTTTGCCTACAGTATATAATCAAACGTTTTTATTAGGTGAATTATGTACTAAACATTGACTAGATATTTGGCTTTGCTCCTTGTGTGGTGACTTTAGGTGGATGTAACCCAAAACTCAAGCTGAGTCTTCTTAATGTGGTGACAATTGCAGTGACTGAGCTGTTATGTTTCTTCCAATTTGCCGGCGTGTTTTATGGGCACACAGTGGAATACATTTTGTTGGCTGCATGTTAAAACCATATTTTGTTAATTAGAAGCCTATAATAAATGCATCACTCATTTTTATAGCATATGAGTGAGTCCAGTTGATTCAGAAAATTGGGCATCTGGCTCTGATTAGGTCTCCTGGGATGGTTGTGGACATTCCTTCATCCCTCTTTCCTCACCTGTTTGGGAAAAATTAGGATGGAAACTTTACTTCTGCAGAGAGAATGTGAAAGGGTGGATTTTGATGATTGTAAACCGGGTTGAACAGGATGCATATAGCATGCTGGACAAATAGCCAAGGCACCAGAATCCCAATAGGATTTGCAAAGCTTGCAAGATTTGACACCTTTTTTTCTACTTGTGGAAAATATCAAACTATATGCCTCCTCAAATTGTTAATGGAATGAGGTATTGTATAAATAAGTAAATATGCTATATGTATAGCAATATTGGAAGAAAGTGTTATTTATCTACTGTGTTTGTTCAAATACAGACTGAGGACCAGCATATCTTAAATTATATCTGGACAACTTTTAAACAGGAGCTTAGATTGGTGACTTTTAGGTTTGTATGGCCTTTATATGCTGGGGATGATCATAGGTTGTCAGAAACAGTTCTTTCTCTGAAGCCTGTCTTGGTGTGCTTGTTGACCTCAAAATTTTGAAATATATTGTTATTATGAAGAAGAAGGACAGGCTATTTTCCTGACTAGGCTAGGGAAACCCTTGGGAACTTGAGTCTTCTAATGCACAGGAATCTATAATAGAACCTAAAAAAGCTCCCCTCACTCACTTATTAATCAAATATCTATTCAATCCTACTAAATACAACACTCTGCTCTGTGTGCTGAAATGTAAAATACTATATACAGCACTGCCTTCCCTTAGAAGTACTCATAGCCTGATTTATGTAGCCTCATAATAGAAGGGATAGGAATATGTCTGTTTTATGTGTGTTTAGTCCTTCATGTAATCATAATTTGATAAATACTTATTGGACATTTTTGTTAGGTGGTGGAAGTAAAAAATAATGATTAAAATACATATATTTTAAGTGCTTAGAATTTGATGAGAAAAAATAAGATGAACAGATAACCTGAATCCTGAATCCAGTGAGAGAGAGAGAGAGAGAGAGAGAGAGAGAGAGAGAGAGAGAGAGGTGTTGGGAGCATAAACCAAATTCAATAATCTCTAAGTTCACAACCTGTAGGAGGTGCTCAAGGGGGTCATACTCCATTTCTTTAGGCTATTCACTCTCCCACTCTCTATTAGATAACTATTTCGCACCTCCTCTTTCACCCAACACCGTGGCTAGTGATCATGCTTCCTAAAACATTAAGAAACTAAAAACGATCATAAAAACTTCCTAGTGTCTCCACCAGCACAACTATGACCCTATCAGCATCTTCTGTCTGGACAAAATAGATGAACTGTTCCTTCTTCAACGTAAGGCCAATCTCTCTTTTATATTAGATCGAATTCCCTCTGACCTACTCAAGAACATCACTTCAGCATCTATCTCATGCATTATCAAATATTTCTGTTTGAATCTTTCCCATTAGCATCAAAGTTGCTGAAATATCTCTTGTCTAAAAAATTTCTTTCATTGATGCCACTGTTTTCCTGAATTTTTTTTATAGCAGAACTCTTGGAGAGAATTTTTTTACAATCACCCTCTTCACTTCTTATCATCTTATTCTTTCTTAAGCAATTCCAATCAGGATTTGCCTCCACCACATGACAAAATGTTTTCTCAAGGTTATCAATGACCTTCTTGCTACTAAGTTTAGGGAGTGGTTAATTCTTACTTCATAGCTCTTGACCCATTTTACACGGTTGGTCCTCTTTATTGAAAAATTTGCTTCATGTGGTTTAGGACACCACACTCAACTCTTCTTTATTGACCCAATATTTAAATATTAGAGTGTCCCAGGGCCCAGTCTTTTAATCTCTCTGTTCTCTCTATATTCACTCCCTGAGTGATTTCATCCAATCTTATGGCTTTAAATACCTGACAACCCACCCCTCATTTATATCTCTAAGCTAGACTTCTCCCTTAAACTCCAAACTTGACTATCCAACTGCTTAGTCCTTGTGTCCACTAGGATGTCTAATTGATATCTTAAATATGTCTTGTACAAAAAGTGTCTGATTTTCCCCCCTTGCTCCCATTTCAACCTGCTCCTCCCAGTCTCCATCATCTCAAGAAATCATTTCTTCATTCTCCATGTCAGCGAGCAAACAATCTTGGAGTTATCCTAGACTCCTACATCTCATATATTAGCAAAACTTATCTTCAAAGTGCATCTTGATTCTGACACTTTTGTCCTATCCACCCTTCCCTCTATTTAAGCCACCAACACTTCTCTGCTCTACAAATGGAGTAACTCCCTTAACTGGAACCCTGCATCTGCTGCTGTTTTCTCTTCCATTATTCTCTATACAGGAATTCTTTTCTATAAATCTGACTATGACACTTCTGCTCAAAGTGCTCTAAAAGCTTCTCATGTCATTCAAAGAACAGGCTCAGTCCTTTGCCTGTTCTGCAAGCCTCTGCCTTCTGTGAGTCCCCTTCCCTATTACCTTCTTAACCTTATTTCCTGCCCACTTTGCGCCCTGTTCACTTCACTCAGCTTACTGTCCTTCTGGAGGGGTTTAGAACATGTCAAGTAAGTTCTCACCTTAAGGCCTATGCTCTTTATCTGGTATCTTATGTGATTCAAAATCTTGTTTCCTTCAAGTCTCTGCTCAATCTCACCTTAATGAAGTCTTCCCTAATCAGCCTAATTTAAATAACAATGCCCCTTCTACCCCTTGCTCTCTTTTCTTCCACTCAAACAGGAGCTCTCTGAAGGTAGAGATTTCAGTCAATTTTGTTGAATGCTGTATCCTCAGTGCTTAGAACAGCACCTGGCCATAGTAGATGTTCAATTAATAATTGTTAAATGGATAAATAAATGAATGGCCAAAGTACTGTGAGAACATAAAGGACCATAGGATTATTTTTGTATGGAGAGTACTGTAAAGGCTTCATGGACAAAGTTGACTGATGAAGTGGACTTTAAGCTTTGCAAGAGGTGATAGGAGGTGTGTTTCTTTGCTGGTTTGTGCAGGAAAATGTTAAAAGCAAATTGTGACCTACACTGGGGCATGATATTGATAGAATGTAAGCCCTTGAAAATTAAGGCCCATTTTCCAATAGGTGACAGAAGCTAGCAGACTTATTTATGCATAGGAGGGAGGCCGAGGCCATCCACTTTAGATCTCAGAAGGTCACCTTGTTGGGAGTTTGGGGGAATAATGGGCCAGTGGTACAGTGTGAAAACCTGGGAGAGTGAAGACTTTGGATATATTAGGAGATGAACATGATTGTTCAAGAAAAAAAATGCCTGAAAGACTTGGGATAAAGCCTAGATTTAGCTTTCATGTCCAGAAATATGGTGATAATACTTAAGGATATCAGCTCCAATTTCAGACAAAGCATTTAGCCACTTCACATGTGAGAGCCCAGGTTACAGCTGAGGGGTATTTGGTAGTCTGCCATCTTGGTAGACAAGTCTGGATGGTAGGGACAACGTTTGTGGTCAAGCTCAATTCTTTACTGGGTGGTGGTGGTGGTGAGGGTGTGCAGTACTTACAGATGGTGTCTGGAGGGACAGCACTCCACCCCACCCCAACATGTTTCAGAATGTGTGTGAATGCTGAATCATGGGTTAGATGGGTCCTAGGGCTGATTCAATAGGGTACTTTGTATATTCTGTGAACTCTCTTTATTTTCATGCTCCACATTTCTCAATTATAACTAAGCCAATATACAGTTCTTTCGGCAGTATCCTGTCAATATCTTTTACTTCCACAACAGATTGGCATATAATTGATACAGTCTCTTGTCTGTCTTATTGATTGACAATGATTGCCATTGTAGGACTGATTCATGGTGATTTGCATGGATTTCTAAAAGGCTGACATTGCTGGCCCAGCCGAAACATGGTTCTAGTCATTTAAAAAATTCAGTTAGCATTTCAAATCACTGAATATAAATATATGTATATAATACAGTTGAGCCCTTGTTACATGTCTACCAAGAAAAGTAAGTTTTATAGACAGTAAAGTTGCTGAGAAAATTAGAAAGTCATTCTACAGATTTTAATCCCAAATTCCATATAGGAAGTAAAACTTTCACCAGTACAAAAGAGAAGAAAAAACAGAACAAGAAAAAGGCAAACATGCATGGTTTAGAAAAAGGATAGCTATTTCTTTTCTTAACCTGGTTAAACTGAAATTCATATCAACACATTTGAACTTAAACTGTGGTTTTCTTACAGTAAAATGATGACTGGTATTGTGGTAGAGTTGACATGTATGCAAGCAGTTTGACATTTCTTTCTTATTCTAATTTTCCTTAAATCAATACAACACTGTCTTCTACTTGAACCTGGCCCAAAGACCACTCTTCACCTTTTTTTTATACTTTTTTCTTTAACCCTGGAGTTTTTGTTTTTTGGTTTCCCCTCCCTAATCCTGGTTTTGGCAGTTTTTTCTCCCCTATCAGCAGAGGAGAAGTTCTTTTAGTGGTTAAAGCTTTTGGTGACTATGTTCCTAGGTCTCCTAACTGCTTTTTCTCTCCTTGGATTAACTTTGCTTATTCATTTTCATTCTAGGTTTGCTTAGTGTAACTGGCATTTCAGTACCCCATTGTGTTGTTTTCACTGTCTTCTTTCTGTTTTCCTTTTTATTCCAATGAAATATTTTATTCACAGAGAAGATATTGAAAGCAAGATGGTGTTTCTCCCAACCACTTCCTTTCCTTAAGTTTCTATCTTTCCTGTATGCGCCTGCAAAGTTGGAAACAAAATGCAGTTCTGGGACTGGGATTTGCTGTTCAACACGGGTTGGAAAGGGAAAACCTACCTGATTGTTTCCTGCTGAGACCTATGCAGGATTGCAGAGGAGACACCATCCCCCAGGAAAAGATTCCTCTTGAAAATATTCAGGCAGTACTCAAGCCCTGGCTCCTTTACTAACCTCAGGGTAACCTCGGGTCGGTCACCAAATCTATCTGACCCCTGATTTTCTTAATTGCAAAATGGCAATGATAACACGCACTCAGTAACACTGTTGTGAAGGGTAGGTGAGCAAACACACATGATATCCTTATTTATCCTGATATACAGTGCCAGAAATCTTCGCTGTTAGTGTCATTCTTTACATTGTATCTGAGAACCTCAGTGGCTTTGCTCCCAATTCCAATGGCTTTTCACATTGGTACCTCTAAATAACATCTCTCATGTTTTCATTGCTGCTGTTCTGCCTACATGTCAGTTTCCCCCTTTTGTTTGTGTGAATCCTTTTCTCCCTGCCCTCTTACTATGCCACCTCTTCCATACCCCAAGATTGGCAGTCTGGATTATCATCTGTGTTTGTTTCCAATTCTCTCCACACATCATGTTCTGCCTGTTGGACTAGACTTTCTTCCAGCACCTGATTCTGGCTCTGCTTCCCCGGTAGCTGCTCCACCCTGGTTGATATGTCCACTTCTAGGTCTTCGCCCCTCCCGGGCAACCCTGCCATGCCATAGGGAAGTGAGCCACACTAAAAAATGTCTGAGATACGGTGTTAGCCTTTCTTTTTTCTCTTCACCTCTTTCTATATATTTAAAAAACGTATTTCTTTTCTGAATCTCTTGATTAATCACTTGGGGATTTTTTTCTATAGCACTATAGTTACTTGCCAATTCTCTTCTAGTAGATTATAAATTTCATGAGGATATGGACTTTGTCTTAAACTCTATGTTTCCCTAAATACCTTAAATACTGTGGACACCAGAAATTGCAGGATATATTTGAACCTCCCTTTCTGAGAAAAAAGAAGTTAAAGGAGTGAGGCAGCTGTGTTTCAAGGGGTAGAAAACTGTATTATTAAATAAAAGTGAAATGAATATGAATTGTTCACATCAAAAAGAAAGCTATTGAGAAGTAACTTAGCCTCATTGAACCCAAAACATGTTGCAATATAGAGAACTCTAAACACGAATCCATCATCTCCATGGAAGAGAATCCCAGAAGGGAGAATTAAAGTTAGTTACACAGGCAAACATCAGCAGCGAATGGCGGTAACGACTAACATGTGCTGCTGGTGCAGTGAAATGGGCGCAGCTACATAAGACTCACCCACAGTGTAGATTCCAATTCTCAGAAACGGTTTAAGGGCAGCATTCCTCAAGGCAGGAGGGTAGATCAGATGCATTATAAAGGTCCCTTTCAATCCTATGTTCTTTGATTTTATTATAGCTTTCTTACATTTTATCCAATGCTTGCGGATTAAAAGACACTTCATCCCTAGTGGGTCGGTCACATCTGGTCTGACTCTTAGGGGCCCTAAGTACCCACAATGGTGCTCTAGCTTCTGAAGGAACCTCTCAGCCACCAAAGGTGTTCAGGTCATTGGGTTGTACTTTTAATACCTGACCAATAACATTGCCTTATTAACAATATTTATCCTAAAGAGGAATCTCAAGATTTCTCCAAATCATTACTTCCTCTGTTCCTAGCCCCCTTGCCCCCTCAAACAAATAAACAAAAAACAAAAACTTACTTAGACTTTTCATGATTAGTTCAGTAAGTATAGAAACATACGTTGTTTGGCAAATTGTGTTGCAAAATGCAAAATGTCACAAAGTGCTGAATAAGTCTGGTTCAAAGCATGCATTTGGTATGTTTCTGGTTGGGCTTTGGGTGATTTTCATATCCCCTCTGACAATGTTGTATTATTTGCACTGAGCTGTTGGCCTGAAGTCATGACATCAGCTATGGTTGAGGCCTGCTGCTTGTTAATAATTAATTGACTTTGGTGTCAATCATAAAGAAGAAATGGGTGGTTATGTATATCTTTTTATGTTCATATTGGTTCAGACAAAGGCTTAGTCAGTGTTTCACCTCCAGTATTTTAAATCCTTCAGAGAAATAAGGACCAAAAATTTATCAATGGATACTTAGTTAATAGATCTAAAAATGGGAATGCCTCTAAAACTATAGAAAATGTATTTTACTGCCTTTCTCTGATACTCAGAAGGTCTAATTATAGAAGTGGGGGGAAATATAAAAGTCACGGGGATTTTTACATGGTATCAGAAAAGTGAGGGGATTATGGAAAAAATATAATTTAATACAAACTAAAACACCAATTATGCTAGAAAACATGGAAATTTTCTCTGGGAAGTTGATGGCAGAGAGAAGGCTTAAAAGTTAAGAAAGTAGATGGTGAAAAAAAAAGAACAGAATTGAGATGATTCTTCTGGAGGGGCTGCTGGGTGGCCTCGACTAGGATACAAAGCCAGGCACACACACTTTCTGCCTGGAGCAACTTTTGAGATTAGGCCACCTGGAGCCAGTCAGGTGCCAGGATATCATTAGCAGGAAAGAGAAGAGATTGTAGGACATTCTTTCTTATTTCTACTTTCCCTAACCAAAAGTAAGTCAAGTCATCCTCAGAGTCTGGATTAGATTAGGAATTCCTGAAATCCACTCACTATCTGCTTGTTGTCAGAAATGCCTTCAATGGAGCATAAAACCTTTTAACTCCAAAATTAGAAATGAAAAGCGGTATTATCTGGTTGAAAGAGAACTTTGACACTCATTCATGCTGGAGTGTAAGGAGCCAATGAGTGAGTGAATGAATGGATGAAATAATTTGCCTAAATAATTGGTATCTCTTGTCTATGTTGACTTAGAGTGGTAATTAAGCCAAGTTGGAGAAAAAGTGTCCATGAGAGTGAGGCTGGCAAAGCCCTGTAACAGTTTAACTGTTTTGCCTGGAGTGTGTTCTTTGTACTTTATATACACACAAACAGACACACACACACACACACACACACACACACACACACACACACTCACAAATCTCTCTCTCTCTCCACTCTTACATGATTTATGAGGCTTACTCCATGGTTGAGGGGTTTCACTGATAGAGACTTTATTCATTTAGGGAGTTGCTAGGTTTACTAGCAGCTATGGGCTTCCTTAACTTACTGTCTTCCTGGTTAACTACAGAGGAGGAGAGCTACATGACTTAGGTAACAAACAAACACAGATCAGATTGGGGCTCAAGACCAGTTTTCCCAATTCCTCATACACTTAAGGTGCCTGATATCACTGATCTTTTATTAGTCATGCCTCAATCTCACTGTGCTTTATCTTCTCATTTCCTATGCCATTTCAGTCTCTTTGGATTTTGAACCCTTCATGTCAGTCAAGCTGATTTTTGCCTCCATTTCAGCATTTTCTGTCATTGCATTAACATACACAACTACTCTATTAACAAACCAAACCTTCCTTTTATACCTTCTTTTCATTAGCCACATGACCTTTTATTAATATTCTTTGTACAAATCATTGGGTAGAATTAATAAATTCGATGATCATTGTATGTCCTTCAATTTAGCCACTCTGGGGGACATGCTGGTCAGCTAGTCAAAGCCTTACATAGTTCAAGAGGAAATTATTGGGATTTGTGAGCGAAAGTCAAGCACAGGACAGTTTAGGTTTTTTACATTTCCATATCCTATCATTCAAGAGAAAAATGTGAATGTCACAACTGCCTAGTTAATCAAATCGTGAAGACTAGGGAGAGCAATGAGTTTCATCTTAAGTTCCAAAATCGCCTGGAGCACTGGGCATGATGACAGACCCAGAGGAGATAAGCATAGTTCCAGGGCTGGCAATTGCCTCCTTAATGTTGAGAAATTTTTAGTTCAAACACAAAAGTTCTCTTTGGTTACTGTTTTGAGCCACACAATCTCAGAGAACTGAATCTTTAAACTGGGCTTCTATCTATTATCAGTAGTCCTCAGGCATTTTTCCTTTCTGCCCACATCCTTCCATTCATACTTTCCATGGGAGAAAATATGCCTGGAATTAATGGAACAAATGGTTACAAGTGAAATAAGCTTTATTTTTTATTTTATAAAGGTATATTGTTAATTCCTATCAATGAAATGATATAATCATATTTTATAAACATGAGTCTTGTAAGAGACAAAACTAAAGAACACTGAAGAACCTTCAAGGTCATCTAATGGGAGGGTTGCTACTTAGATCAAATTACCTGGGTAACAGGACTATCAAAAGTGGCCTTTAATGTCCAGATCATAGGAACCTAAGATTATGCCACCAAGAAGTGTTTGTTACCTGACACATAGCTTAATGAAAAGACTTAATAGCTTATACCAGGTCTTTAAAAAGTTCTTAATGACATAAAATATACAATATGAATTTTTCTCTTTCTAATTAACTATCTCTGATATGTTTCCTCCTGCAAAGCACCAAGCAAATATAAATGTGATCATGTCTAGATACTACAAAGAATATCAGTTACTGCTGCAATTTTGTATAAAAACACACAGTGATTTTTCTAGGTGAGTCAATGAACACATTTGGGATACTCCCTGGGAGTATTCTAAATAGGTCTTGGTTATCAAGTTGGCAATTTTGTTGTTGAGGAATTTTAATGTTTGATAACATAAAGAATGAAAATTCATTCATGTAGAGATACGTCTCAAAATCTAGTAATGGAAAAAACCTAGTAAATGAAGAGAAAAATTCCAACTTCTGTTGAGATAAGTTAGATGATCTGAATTTAATTAATTTGCCTGTTCCTCAGAATCATATTTTGACCAAAAAATGTGAAATATATAAAAAGTATAAAGAAGGAAGCAAAAATCACATATAATTTCTTCATCTAGAGATGTTAACTAACAATTATTTGATTCATTGTGTCTTAATTCTTTACCTTCTTCTATTGTTTTGAAATTTTACTTTTGCATGAAAACAATGAATATATCTATATCTATATCTATATCTATATCTATATCTATATCTATATCTATATCTAATCTATCTATATCTATATTTAAAAGGCTAATATGCTAAGTGTCCGACTGTCTGACAGGTCACTATGATCTGCACTGATCACCAGCGGGCAGATACTCTACGTAGGAGATGCCGAGCTGCAGTGACTTGGCAGTGGCAGTTCTTGGATGACGCACCCTGAAACCAGAGAGGAGGGAACCTGATTCCACCTTCAGCCACGGGTTACGTTGTTGCTGGGGCACTGTTGGCCCTGAATCTGGTTTACTGAACACTTGGGTTTGCATTCTACACCTTGTACAACAGCAATTTTGCAGAGTGTCCTCTCACACTCTGGGACCCCTTGGGGGATGTTGGAGAGCCTGTTTCCGCCCAATCCCCACAGGCCAGGCTGAGGGACCCCACCTGCCTGAGGGACCCTGCTCACTCTGCAGACGCTGGGGAAGGACCATGGGGAATGGCTCCAGGGTGTGTCTGGCCTGTCTTACCCAGTCCCGCCTTGCCGGCTACCCCCTAATTAATTTCCTTTCAATGTGTATGAATCCGTGTACCGGGTCACTAGTTGTTAATAAAATCGTCTCACTATCAGATTAATCAATTTCATGCAAGGTCATCTTTGGGGAGAACTGTCTCTCCTCCTCCATTGTTAATCTTGAATTTTTTTTATTTTATTATTTTTTTTTATTTTATTTTATTTTTTATTTTTCTTTTTAATTAAATCTTTATTGTTCAGATTATTACATTTGTTCCTTTTTTTCCCCCCCCATAACTCCCCTCCTCCCAGTTCCTGCCCCACCCTCCGCCCTCACTCCCCACCCACTGTCCTCATCCATAGGTGCACGATTTTTGTCCAGTCTCTTCCCACATCTCCCACACCCCTTCCCCCCCCAAGAATAGTCAGTCCATTCCCTTTCTATGTCCCTGATTCTATTATAATCAACAGTTCATTCTGTTCATCAGATTATTTATTCACTTGATTCTTAGATTCACTTGTTGATAGATGCATATTTGTTGTTCATAATTTGTATCTTTACCTTTTTCTTCCTCTTCCTCTTCTTAAAGGATACCTTTCAGCATTTCATATAATCCTGGTTTGGTGGTGATGAACTCCTTTAGCTTTTCCTTATCTGTGAAGCTCTTTATCTGACCTTCAATTCTGAATGATAGCTTTGCTGGATAAAGTAATCTTGGTTGTAGGTTCTTGGCATTCATCACTTTGAATATTTCTTGCCACTCCCTTCTGGCCTGCAAAGTTTCTGTTGAGAAATCAGCTGACAGTCGTATGGGTATTCCCTTGTAGGTAACTGAGTTTCTTTCTCTTGCTGTTTTTAAGATTCTCTCTTTATCTTTTGCTCTTGGCATTTTAATTATGATGTGTCTTGGTGTGGTCCTCTTTGGATTCCTTTTGTTTGGGGTTCTCCACGCTTCTTGGACCTGTAAGTCCATTTCTTTCACCAGGTGGGGGAAGTTTTCTGTCATTATTTCTTCAAATAGGTTTTCAATATCTTGCTCTCTCTCATCTTCTGGCACCCCTATAATTCTGATGTTGGTACGCTTGAAGCTGTCCCAGAGGCTCCTTACACTATCCTCGCATTTTTGGATTCTTTTTTCATTTTGCTTTTCCGGTTGGATGTTTTTTGCTTCCTCGCATTTCAAATCATTGACTTGATTCTTGCGCTCCTCTGGTCTGCTGTTGGGCGTCTGTATAATATTCGTTATTTCAGTCCGTGTATGCTTAATTTCTAGTTGGTTCCCCAATATAAGATCGAGGGTCTTATTAGTTTTCGTGTAGAGCTCATTAAGTTTATCGGCAGCTTCTAAACAGTTCTTGAGAGACCTTAAAAGTGTGGTTCTGAACTCTATTTCTTCCATTGACAATTTTGTCCTGTTTCTTTGTCTCCGCATTTTGTTATGCTTCCTTGGTGCACCCCCTAGTGGTCTTTGTTCGCAGTCTTATAGATAAATCTTGATTGTTGTAGCAAATTCCAGGGAGGGTTTGACCTCCAGGCCAAGTGGCTATGAGAATGAGCTGTGTCAGCAGTGAGAGAACTTCTGTCCTCTAGGGAGGTGCTAATCTAGCCTTTGCTTGAGGCTATCCGGCAAATGTCTTTGCCTGAGGCTATCCCGCAAATGCCTCTGTGCAGGGCTTGGGCGGGGCGGGTCGCACAGGATCAACAGGGTGGGCCGGAGAGAGCAGTTATGGCGGCTCTCAGTCCTGTCCCAAGGGGCTCTGCCTCTCTGAGTCCCAGCACCCGCTGCAAAGCTGGGAGAGAAAGCTGCACTCGCTCTGACCGAAGCCAGACAGTCCCGCTTCTCCCGTTTGAGTCTGGGTCCCTAAAGACTCGCCCGGATCTGGTGCTCAGAGTCTGTGACTCCCTCCCGATTGAAAACAACAACCGCACTCTCCGCCGCCAGCCCGCTCCGCGCACTCCGCACCTCAGAATTTGACTTCAGCACTGCGCCTCCTCTGAGTGTCCGTATGCGTTTCTCTTTCCTCCTAGTTGTAGGACTTCCACTCAGCCAGCGTTCCTGTGGTTCTGGGTGATGTCCCTTCCGTTTTTTGGTTTCACTTTTGAAGTAGTTGTTCAAAGCAGCAAACTGCGGCTTTAACCTATGCCGCCATCTTGGTTCTCTTAATCTTGAATTTAAGGGCCACATTTATGCCACCAATTTTTTCAGCTTTCTTCATAGTTTCATTATGGAACTATTAAATGGTCTTATAGAGAGCATAAATTACAACAACCCTAAATAGGATGATTATTAGAATAAGATCCAATATTTGTTGACGGCTTCCTATGTGTCATCAAAAACTATGTAAAATTAATCCTTAGATACTCAAACACTGTATTCTTAGGGGGCATTCCAAGGTAGCTCTTGCAAAAAAAAACAAACTTTTTTTGTTTCCATTTGGGGAGGTGTTGGCATATCTATTTTTATGCCACAACAGTATTTATTCTGGTGCCAAAAAGTTCATTAGATTTAGCCAGTTTTATTTAATCTCAATAATATCTAAATTTTGTGCATGGGCAAACTTTAGTATAATAAAATTCTAACCCTTCCACTTTTAACCTTTTAAATTATTCTCATTGGGTCCTCCCTGCCTCCCCCACCACCCACCTCCCACCTCCCGTGATAATCTCCTCCTTGACTGGAGAAACCCAAGTACATTTACTTTTGTTTCCAAAGTGTCCCCAGAGGAGGGCACTAAGCATGTGCAAAGATCCATAAGACCCTGAACCTGGCCTCACAGAGGAGCCCTGTCTTGTTAGTTTTTCTTGCATGGACTCTTCCATGTTTCTGAGAAATAAAAAAATAATAATAATTGCCTCACATTTTCCTATAACCATTTCTAATATTTTCCTGCAGGGAATGGTTTCTATTTTGTTTTTTCTTCACATAAATATGAGTTCCGATTCCTGCATGTCTGCAAGCACATAATTATATCTCTGATTTATTCCATAGCATTTATTGAGCACTCTCATAGGCAAGGAAAATACAGAGATGAGTGATACAGTTACTGTCCTAATGGAGATGCACGTCTAGTGGGAGAGAGCGGGGCAGGGACAGAAATGACAGCGCAGAATAATAGGTGCTATGATTGGACTGAGCATGGTATCAACGCAGCTCAGAGGATGCACTCTCAAATGTGGGGGGTGTCAGGGAACCTGCTCTTTGTGTGTGGGGAGGGGGGGAACTCACCACATAAATTTTATTCATAACATGACTTCCACTTCTATTCTTGAATTTTTTTTTTTCTCCCAAGCTCCGTAACCTCTGGTGTACACAGAAGAAAAATGCAGAAGGGATTGAAAACCTTGCTCCAGAAAAGCAATTCAATGTTTCTTTTGAAAATAATGAAAAGAAATATATCAAACTCAGCAGAACACATTTTATTAATAGAAACGGCTGTATACAACCCTGGGTGATTCAATATCAAAAAGAAACAAAAATCCTACAAAGATCTGACATCACAAGGAGATAATAATGTGCCCTGGCCCGCATACCCTGACAGCCCCAAAATTGAAAATGGAAACACAGACACAGCCCTTGGGGAGCGGTGCATGCCCTTTCATGAAACGCTGGGCTGCAGTGTAATTTCGTTTTGCTAGGCATTGCCTGCCATGCGGTGCGCCATCTCCGCTGGAGTCCTTTGCTTTATGCAGAAACTCAATGGAAACTGCCATTCTGGAAACTTCTTCGTTTTAGGAGGAGCAGTCTAGAATGATTCCTTGTAATGGAAGTGATCTATAAAATGAATTTCCAACAACAAATACTTTCCGTTTCCCCTAGAAATGTTGAAGTCACAAAGTGCTCAGGTCTTGTGCTTTATGATATTCTATAGGCTTCATGGATCTCAACTGTCTTTCATGGAGAGGGAGGGCCACTCAAGCTGGGGAGTGATACATTAATTTCTAGTTCTTTATCTTAACTATGTTTTCAGGATGTACGACCTTTCTAGGGCTCAGTTATTCTGCAGCACTGATCCCTCCTGTTTCCTGTTGCTCTGGACTTCATTGGATTGAGCAGCCTTGAGGTTAATAAGAGTCACTGGTTCTGTGTTAGCAGAACTGGATGTACATAGGTGGTTCCAGTGGAAATGGGTGTCAATGCCATGGCTGTTCTTCATTCCATCTGAAACTTAAAATGCAGTTTGTGATTTACTTGACAAAATTAATCATCAAGTTTTAAATTCAGCTTATTTCAGTTCTTGTACTGAGCGTAAAGCCAGAGCTTTGTGATGGTGGCTTTTGTATCTATTGGGCATTTAAGCATGGATAGGATTTGGGTAAGCAGAGGGGAGAGTGGAGGACTTCAAGTCTTAATTGGAGAAAGAAAGAAAGAAATGCCCATGGAGGAGTTAAAATACAAGATTTTAAAAGTAGTGTAAAGTTGATGGATGATGTCTTGAAAAAAAGATTTAGTGTAGAAGTGGTAAAAAATAAAAGTTGTGGGAGGTTTATGAATAAGAAAGTGACAAGATGAAATGTATGCTCCAGCAAGTTGAATGTGTCATGATGGATAAAAGATTCTGAGAGGAGGAAGGAGGGAGAATAAGGGTGATAATGTTCAGCAATTCACAAATGGAAGAGAATGAGGCTCTAGCATAGTGTAGTTTCAGAGGTAAGGGTGGACTTTAGATCATTTCTAACTTGATCCAGGAGAGGAAATTAATAGAAAGGGACTCCCAGCTTTGAGCTTGGACAGAAAAAATACATTGTGGGGCCACTGGGGAGACAGTGAAATGGAAGGCTGAAGCTGTGTAGTGTGAGAGGACAATGTCAGCTCTCCACATGCTGAAAATTAGGATTTGATGGGACAGCAAACTGTTCAATAATCAGGAGCTGTGAGTACTGAGGAGAAAAGGGGAGCAAAAATGCAAGAAAGGTAAAAAAAATCCTGTTTTCCCTCCAGCTTGAACAAGAGTTCAAAAATTTTTTTGAAGGTTTGATATTTCTGAACCTGAAAATTCTGAGTAGCAAAGAACCTTCCTTACCCAAGATGCCTCATAATCTTTTTAATTTATGCTTAGTCTCATAAAGCCCTGGTCAGAGATGAACTTCCCTACAATCTTGAGGGTTAGCTTTAGCCCTTTGCTTTTGGGGTTTTGTATTACTGAGGAGCTGACTCTAATTTTTCCATCAGCGTTTTCCTGGAAAAGAACTGCATGAGTCCAGTGACAAATATGGACTAATAACCACAATAGTTCTCATCCCTGGCTGCCTAGTAGAATCCCCTGAGGAGTTTTTAAATAGTGCTGATTCCAAACCAGTAGAATCAGTCTCGCTGAGGGTGGTATCAGGACATCACTGTTTTGTAAAATCTCCCCGGGGTAATTCTCATGTAGATGCAGTGTTGAAACTACCAGACAAGTGGTGACTCTGAACCTCAGGTGCACATTGGGACCACCTGGGCAACCTCAACAACTATACAGATACCTGAGTCCTGCTCCCAGAGATCCTGAACTTTCGGAGTTTTAAAAGGATCCCAGGTGATACTGTGTGGCCAAAGTCAACAGCTACTGAGCAGTCCCGGGCTGTCTAAAGGCACACTTCTCGAGGTCACTATCCCAAACCTGTGCAGGACGGCAGAACTAGGACGGCTGTTGGTCAATGTGCTTGTTATTTTTGCCATTGGCATAATGAACTCAATGGTCAGCTAACTTTTGGCCAGAGTTTTTCTTCCTGGTAATAATGATGTAAGAGGCAGAAAAACATCAGTAGAATGTTCAGCTCTCAGGTCAAGTTTGCATTGTTGGTAGTTGGAAGGTTCCTGTTTTAACTTGCCCAACTGAACTTATTTTGAACTAAAATCATGAAGACCAAAAATGTCATCTACAGGTGCTTCTCTGGGGGAAAATTCTGCCTAAAAGTCTGACAAAATGAAATGTATACATCTGCAAATCATACTCAGCAACTCCAGTTTACCACAGGAAAAATTAGGATTTAACAAATATTCTCCAATGTTATAGAAAGATGGCTACACCTGGTACCATCTCCCTCATTCACTTTTCTAGTTTATATGGATATATTATTCTAATCTCTCTAAATCTATGTATGTTCCAGATTTGTTATGAATATCTTTAAAGAGCAACACAGATATTTGTTGGTTTTAAGTTGTTTTTCCTTAAATCCAGTTTTACCTTGATTTGTTTAATATGATATAAATCTATGAACTGATAGCCACTCTCCCTGCCTGGAAGGTCACTTCATTTATTAAAATGCTATTTCTCACCCTGGCTGGCATGGCTCAGTGGTTGAACCATCAGCCTGTGCACTGGAGGGAGCTGGTTCTATTCCTGGTCAAGCGCACATACCTGCATTACAGGTTTGATTCCTGTCCCTGGTCAGGGAACGTGCAGGAGGCAACCAATCGATGTGTCTCTCTCACATCCATGTCTCTCTCTCTCTTTCCCCCCCCTCCCCCTCCCTCTCCCTTCCACTCTCTCTCTAAAAATCAATGGAAAAAATAGCCTCACTCCTTGGGTGAGGATTAAATAAATGCTATTTCTTCTTATGGTTTGCTCACACTATAGCTTGTCTGTTGTCTTAGCTGGGGCTGCTATAACAAAATACTATAGACCGAATGACTTAAACAACAGACATTTATTTCTTGCAACTCTGGAGGCTGGAAGTCCAAAATCAAGGTGTTGGCAGAGTAAGTCCGCAATGACGGCTCTCTTCCTGGTTTGCAGATGGCCATCTTCTCACTGTGTCTTCACACAGTGGACAGGCAGAGAGAGAGCACATTCTCTGGTGTCTTCTCATAAGGCCACTAATTCCATCTCGAGGACCCCATCTTCATGACCTCTTTCTAATCTAGTCACCTCCCAAAGGTCCCACTTCTGAAATCTATCACTTGGGGGTTATATTGTCAATGTATAAATTTGGGGGTACAAACATTCAGTCTCCAACATCTGTGAAATCCTTCTGTTTCAACTTTAAAGTGATTCATCTCTTCTTTGAGTCCTTACAGCTCTTGTCTGTCCCTTTCACTTATCACATATTACAAACAACCTTGTTTTGGCTTTTCTTCTCAACTAGATTGGAAGGTCCCTTGAGAGCAGAGGTGAAATAGGGTCAATTTAGATATTTTCAGCCAGCAAAATGCCTTCCACATAATAGATGCTCAATTAACTAGTATTTGGTTTTGCTCTATGATTTGGGGCAGGTTACCTAACCTCTCTAGGTTCAGTTTCTTTACCTGTGGCATGGAGGTGATGATACCGCTGTGGTGAAGATTTAGATATATAATGTGCATTAATTGTTTAGCAAGGCTGGTACACAGGAAGCATTTGATGAGTGATTACTAACTATTAAATAAACTGAATGCAACTCAGGGAGTCAGGTTGTCTTCATAGAGCAGGAAAGATGAGCAAAAGCATGCTGGGAAGGGAAGGGAAAGTAGAGCCTGTACCTTCAGGTGAGTGATCAAGGTAGGCCTCCATGGTAATTTCATCTGAGAAGGAACCAGAAGGAAGTGAAGGTGTAAATTGTGCAAAGACCTGGGAAAATTGCTGTTTAGATGGGGGACAACAAAGGTCCTGAGATAGAAATGGGCTTGACACACTAAAAGTATGAATTAGGTACTAATGAAAGAATGTCAGAATATTTCCCAGCTCTGAGAGCACTGTAGTGGAGAGGAAGGACTCATTTGCAATGAGTGGTGCATAAAATGTCCCCTCTTCTACGAATTAAACATTAAGTTTGAGAATATAAGCTTTCCCCCCAGCTTTTTGTGTAGTGTGATACAACAGCACTTTTTAGTGATAGTGATGGGAGGCAGGTGCAGGTGGAGCAATCTGATTTCCGTGACTGTCTCTGTATTAGTGGCCAGAATGTATTTGGCTTAATTTACTCTGCTTTAGGTATGCGTCTCTTCCTTCTCTCTCACTCCTAGATGTATTCCTTTAGAAATGGTGTCCTAGCTTGAGGATGATGCCCTCATCAAGTTCAAAACAGACGAATTTGAGTTGAGTGTTTGAACAGTTTTATATTTTTTCTGAGCTTTAAATAAACTCTCCTAATCCGAATGAGTTAGGTAGAACAGCTGTTATCTCCACTTTATATGTAGTTGAGATAACTGGGACAGAAATTTCATGATATTTTTCTAACTCAATCCAAGTATAAATGTTTTTACATAGGAGATTTATTAAAAAAGTGATTTGTATTCATGATATATATATATCATGCTTTTTTCATGATATATATATATATAAGCTTTTGTCATGAGATTCTATAATTTCAAGGCAAGAAAACCTTTTAAGAGTTATTTTGGCTGTTGAAAGATTGTCCCTTTGCAATGTCTTTGGATGCTTTATCAAGCTCACATGTAAAGATGGCCTATGGTGAATTTTACATAAGTTTGAGAAAATGTAAAGCTGTAGTTGTATGGCATATAGGTTATTCAGAAAAACAATGTTAAAAAGTGTATATTGTTATGATTTATTTTACCTGTGTCACCTGCAAAGAGTTTTTGTCACAGTTCAGTTACTATGCACTTTCAAATTAATGTCAGACCTATTATTTTAGAGCCCAGCCAGCGATCATGTCACCAGTGATGGATGTGGTAAGACTTGCCAAGCTGGATGACAGCCACCAATGGGATGTTTCCTGAGAGATTGTTTGCAACATCCACCCACTTTAGACTGAACAACTACTCCTAATATCTCTGATTTTTCCTTAGCAACTCATTATAGCCCTGCTATCCTTAACTGTGAATCTTAGGGTATTTGGGGCTACTTTGTGAAAAGCAACATATTCTGCTTATCTATGTAATTTGTGTTTTTTGTGCATTTCACTTGTATCTTTTTCTTTCCCTCATCTTTTCCTCCTTTGCCATAGAGTCCTATTTATTTTTATTTCTAACGTAAAAGTGAGCACCTTTCCTGCTGGGATACATAAGGAAGCATGCAGCCAGCCTATAGGGGCGGTGCAGGGTGTGTTAAAATTAGCCAGCACAGCAATGGCAAAGAAAGAAGGAAAGAAACTCGCTTTGAGATTCAGCTCTGGGCTGGTGATTCAAGCTTGACTTCAGTCAGCTTTCCTCTGGACTCTTCAGCTAGAGGCAAGAGGTCCATTCATCTCCATTGAAACAACAGTGTACCCAGAGCAGGGGCAGCAGACTGTCCTTGTTTTCTTTAAAACTGGTGCTACCTTTCCAGTTTCTTGAGTTGAGTGTGCATTGAACTTTATATAAGTTGTGGAGGCATTTTTTTTCTGATGCATGTTTTATGAAGTCTAGCATTTGGTGGATATTGTTTTTGCTGCAGTTATAGTTAAAAATTATCTTTAAAAAACAGTTTATGGTGCTTCTTATATTTTTTAATGACAGACCAGAGTCCATAAACTTTGGGTTATTTTAGTTATTCATCATATCCTACACTGAAAAAAAAAACCACACCCGAATTCTAAATCAATATTTTTGTTTAATCTTATTAGAGGAGGCCAGAAAAATGTATATATATATATATATATATATATATATATATATATATATATGAAATATGTTAATAGGATCATTTGCTTATACCAAGGATTAACATTCTTAAGGTGATAGTACAGTGGTATTCACCAGGCATTCTGAAATAGGCTGCGCTCATTTCTCTCTGTTCGCTTGCCAATAAGTTCCATCACTTAAACGATGTCCTAGGGCCAAACTCCCCACCTGGGGAGGA
The DNA here is from genome assembly GCF_963259705.1 of Myotis daubentonii. Taxonomy (NCBI): domain Eukaryota; kingdom Metazoa; phylum Chordata; class Mammalia; order Chiroptera; family Vespertilionidae; genus Myotis; species Myotis daubentonii. The sequence continues at coordinate 158,760,282 of NC_081840.1, forward strand.
AAAGTACAGAGGCTTGATGTTGTCATTATCTCCAGGAAACTTCATCCAGAAGTTCTAAAGCCAATAATCCATCTCTCACTGCCCCTCCCTCCCTGAGCTGTTCCCCACACAGACACTCCCTGAATTAATAGGGAAAGAAAACAAGAACATTATTCAGAAGTTTAGCAATAGGAGAACATATACTTATGTATGTAAAAAGAAAATTGTTTATTAGAAAGTATACTCAAGCTTTTTAAAAATAAAAATAATTTCAATATAAAATATAGCACCACCATAACCAATTTTTAAATATATTCAATAACAATTTTTATGTTTTTTTTTCATAGAAGAAATGTAAAATTTATGTTTTGTGTTCAAAATAAAATTATTGTAAGCATTTTCTCCTGGCAGCCAGGGGACAGATAGGCAATACTGGAGAATGTAAGGCTTAGCAGTTGAAAGGAGGGGGTTTAGATTCCGAAAATTTGGGTTCATATTGACAGCTCTACAGCTTACATACTGTGTGACCTTGGGCAAATTACTTATTATGTGTTCCTCAGTTTCTCATCTGCAAAATAAAACTTTAAAAGAGTCCTTCAATTAGAGATGTGCTTAAGCTAAAACAGTTCATTTCAGCAAATAGTCAATAGCCATCATCCTCTCATTATATAAGAAATTGGGGTAAATTGATTGGCAAATTCAGTGAAGAACAACAAGAAGTTGGAGGGAGATGCAGCTTTAAAAATATTATCTTAGTAGAACTATTCAAATTATCTGGTAGCACACCTTTGAGAACCGACTGGTCCAAAGTCCAAAGTAGGTACTGAACTAATGGTGTGGGATAAAAACAAATAATCCACCTAATGATATGGGATAAAAACAAGTAATAAATAAATTAATTTTCTATCAATGTTAAAAGAGAAGTATTGAGTGGATTTAATGAAGTAATATAAGGCAATTAAATAGTACCTAACTAAATGCTTCATGAATGTTTGCTATTATTATATTTTGTTGTATCTATAGTTACACAAATACATATTTTATACAATACATATAAATTTTACCTATTTTAATTTACATAGTAATATAGTACTAGTATTGTATATTTAAAAGTATATTGGAAAATATATACTTGATAACATATTATTTAGGGATTCAGTGTCAAAGCTTGTACAAATGATATTCAAATCATAATCAGATATAGCCATGTGCTCCTTAATGCTTCCATGCGCCTGGGAAAAGTGCTAGTGGATAGCTTCGTTTTAACAATCAAGATTAAATGCCCCCAGAGATAGTCCCTGGAACCTAGGGACTCACGAAAGATCCAGAGGGAAGAACGCCACCTACTGAACAGCAAGTTTCAGAATTTATCTCTTCATCATGAGAACTTAATGATCATAATAAACTTAATAAGATGTACCACTTTATAATCGTTAATTAGTTAATCTATGAAACATCTTTGTGAAGTAGGAAAGGGTCATTACCCCTATTATTATTATTACTCACAGGATTCAAAGATAAAGCCATTGAGACTTAAGCCATGACTACCCAACATCCAGTGTTCAACTTCCTTGGATGACTCAGGGAAAATTTCATCTGGTAATAAAGATCGGAATTCGGTGTTTGCGGTGAAGACCTCAAGCATCTCACTAGGTTTCACATTCTCTGTTTCTATCTGCCTGTGAGATCTGCAGAGCTGCTAATCTCAGTTCATACTTAGCTCTTCCAGTCAATTATTCCCAAAAAAAAACCCAGCACCATAGAAGGAAAGACTTTCCTTTTTGTTGTTTGCACAGATAGTCCAAGAAATTATGGATATCTTCAACTGTTTTTTTCATATATTCGTTCTCCTAGTTTTTTGAAGGTAATAGACCTTCTACTTTTCTTTCTTGAAGGTAAAAGGAATTTGATCACTTTCCAAATTTCTTGATATTTTTCCAAATTCATGATCACAAGAGAAGTTTCCTCTGGATTTCTTTGTGTTACAGATATATTTTCCTATAATAGGTTTAATTTAGAAAATGCATCCTCATTCGTCTTGTCTTCATTTATGCCCTTGTATGTTGTTATAAATAGATAAACATGTAACCTACAGCACTGTTGAGATATCTGGGTAAAACTGACTTTATAGCACCTGGCCTGACACAAACTCTGCTTTCTCAGAGCAATTTAAGTCCAAACTCTAAGGCAGTTGTACAACATGTACCAAAACCAAAGCAGAAATATTTAGCAACAGTATATTCAGTAAGTTTAAAATTTCCTAGTTCTTTTTTTTTTCATTTAGTCTTTTCTCATTTACTCACTCATATTTAAAGGCCTGGTATCAGGATATACACTGAATATGAAAAAATCACTCAGTGACTCTAGCTTCTGAACACTTTCACAAAGATGATCAACAGTTTAAAATGGATAGAGCAGGGTAGTTGTTAAGCAAACTGGGTGAACCATAGTCGGTTCAGTGGGTAGAGCGTTGTTGGCCTGTGGACGGAAGGGCCCAGGTTTCAGTGTGGGTCAAGGGCATGTGCCTTGATTGCAGGCTTCTCCCTGGTCAGGGCTTGTGCGGGAGGCAACCAATCGATGTGTTTCTCTCACATTGATATTTCTGTCTTTACCACTCTCTTCCACTCTCTCAAAAATCAATGAAAAAAATATCCTTGAGTGAGGATTAAAAAAAAACAAAAACAAAAACTGTTTAAAAACTCATTTTAGTCTAAATTTGAATTTCCACTTTGGTACATACCAGATCTGTGGAATTTGGAAAAATGATTTTGCTTTCTTGAGCTTAAGTTAGTTGTCTATAAAATGGAAAGCGTAACCTCCCTGCCATGCTGTTATTAAGAGAATCAAATAAAATAATACATGTAAAGCAATTAATGTATTGTTCAAAACACTGCAGTATTAGTAAAGGCCAACTAGATATTTTTTCTTTTTTAAATTAGGAATTCCCTTTAGATTTACTTGGCAGCAAACCTTTTAACTAGACCTGGTATATCTTTAGGCCAAGAACTTCAAGCCCCCTTTATGTCTGCGATGAAGCGAACAAAATTGCCTTACATGGAATCTGGGTGTTTGTTTTGGATTAGCTAGATAGTTGACTGAGACCTAGAGATGTCCCCTTTCCTAGTGGGAGGAACTGCAACCAAGTTCATCTTTCCACTAGACTTAAGGTGCCTCCAAAAAGTAAGGGTTTTACAAAAACCCATTTGCCCTATGGATGTCAGGTGCTGTGTAGCTGGCATTACCAGGCAAATTCAATAAGCAGCTGGTATCTCCATCTCCAAACTGCTGATTTCCAAGTAGCCTGCGTATTGTCCAACTGACAAGGCTGTTTTTCATTTTTTTGTCTTCTGAAAAGGTTAAGTAGCAAGAAGCACTAGCCCTCTAGTGAACACAGACCCACACTACAGGAATAGAAGCTCTCTGGACAGGGTGTTTCTCTCTGGGATGATGGCAGTCAAAGGACTCCTGGCTTCTCTCCTCTTGCTGATCCAGCCACACAAGTTTTTCTTTTTCCAATAAAGCCCATGCACTGTGATGATGTGAAATTCATCTTGAACCTTACAGGTGAGAGATGGTGGGCTAAGGCAGTGGCTGTTAGAACCACAGTGTGAGCAAGAATAGGGTGAAATGGATTTGATATATGCTGATGAGGTAGAGTCAAATGCGACAGGATTTGGTGATGGGCATGGGGCAGTGGTGAAAGTTTAGATGGAGGGTTTAAGGGAGAAAAAGTATTTTAAGATTACACCCATGTTTTGATTGAGGTTACTAGGTAGATGGTGCCTTCCCGAAGATAAACAGTGATGAACGCAAAGAAGGGAAGAATAACCAGTTCACCATGGAGCAATTTTAGTTTGAGATGCCTGTGGAAAGTATGTAAGTCAAACTGGGTAAATTCCTTCCATGTCAGATGACTTAGTAGAATTCTTATGGGTGGTAAGCAATTGCTGCTCTTTGCATGCAACGCAGCATTGGAAAATACTGGAGCTTGCTTTAGCAGAAAATTTCTGAATATTTTTGGAATAAACTTGTCCTGTTGTCAAGCCTGTTCTGAAAAGATTAGTTTCACATCCCTATAAGTGAAATTGGTAGCAGCAGTGTACATACTTTTGGGCATATTTTAATATTTCATTATTTTATTGACCTGAAAGTAGGGAGCATATTGAAACTTATTGGTTACTGGTTTTGGCCTCTGTGTTTTCTTCTATAGAATTCTATGCATATTTGATATTTTGGCTGTGTAGGCACTTTCCTATTTAGGGCAGCGGTCTTATTCTTCATTTTGCAAGATCTGAGGATATTCCCCTCTGTCTTTAGGGGTTTGGTAGAGTTTCAAAAGTATCAAAATCAAGTTGGTTTTATTCATTGGAGTTTAACAGTAAATTTCTGTATGTCATATATTTAAAATAAAATACTGTCTTAGGCTTGGCTTGGTAATTATAAGGTGCACAATTATCTAAAATCTTATACTTTAACTCAATGTGGAGTAGAAGAGAAGGCAGGGAATCAAAAATCGCTTCCTGAATCAGTCACTTCAACTCCTTGCCTCCCAGTTCCTCTGTCCATAAAAAAACACACGATACAGGCATTTGCCCACCCCAGCTATATTACACACTTGGTTTTGAATTTAAATGTGATTATATGTAAGAAACTGTCTAAAAAACACCATGCACTACACAAATATTGGCAATTTTTACCATTCTTCAATTATCTCCTTATTTGTTTTCTCATTTCTGGCCTGTTTAAGTATGTACATGAATAATTTCCTGAACTGAAAAAGAACCATCTGGGTATAGTGGGTATAGAGAAGATTAAGGAATAAGAGAAATATGTTTCTGGTTTGTGTTAATTAAATATACAGTAAAAATCAGAGCTAACCAAGACCACTCTTTGTGAGTCTTTTCAAAGAAGAGTTTTATTTCATATGTGATGTTACATTATGTATATTATATAAGATTAATATTTCATTGATATGTAACCTAAGTTAAGTTTATTTTAATAATTTAATTATACAATTATGGATTGTGATTTAATATTACAATATTCTTAATAATATATTGATGTATATTATTTTATATATATTAATTAAATATAATAAAAAACCTTTAGGATCACCATATATAATATCTCCATGACTTATAATTTACTATTTTAAAAATGTTAATTTTATTACCTATATTAGTAATTCTTCTACCCAGTGATAACCATTGTTATTATTTTGCTACAGAAATGTGCAGCCTTAGTCCTTTTATAAACACATTATTATTTTTCTATACATAAATAATAGGTGTTTTTCCTTAAACATAATTGGGATTATATTCTGTGTACTATTTTGTAATTTAAAAATACCTCCTGCAATTAATTACAGACATTTTTCCAAATTATTAAGTACTAGAGGCCCAGTGCATGAAATTCATGCATGGGTAGGATCCTTAGGCCTGGCTGGCGATCAGGGCCAATCTGTGGGACAACTGGAGGGGTAATGGGGGGGAGGAAGGGTGAGGCTGGCTGGCACCCACCTTGGCTGACCTGGGGCCTAGGGGCTGGGGACAGCTCTTGAGTTAAGCATCTGCCCCCTGGTGGTCAGTGCGCATCATAGTGACTGGTCATTCTACCAGTCGTTCTGTTGTTCAGTTGATTTGCATATTAGGCTTTTATTATATTGGATGAACAATATGATAGCTAGTAGCTTTGAAGTATAGTTAAGTGATAATTGAATCAATTTTCTAATATTGAAATTTTAGATTACTTATGATTTTTATGTAAATTTGCACTATGTGTTTATTCATATATAACATATAGTTCAAACTACATAGATACATACATTGCTAATGAACCTCTTTGCAATTCAAAGCTTACTTAGAATGTTAACATGTTTAACAAGTATAAGTTTATCTGGTCTGTTTGGAATTAAAATCTCATATCAAATATCCTACTCTCTTTCCTCACTTCTCTCTCTCATGTCGCACCTTGAAGTAGGTGGCTTTAGAGAGATAACTTATGCTTCAATATTCTTATTTGTGAATTTTAGTTTGCATACACAGTTATTTCCTTAGGATGCACACACATATGTTGTCAATTTGCCCACCAGGTTGTACCATTCCCAGCAGCAGTGTATGAAGTGCCTATTTTCTGCCCTGTATTATTTTTAAAAATTCTTTATCAACTTGAAATGTAAACGATAACATAGCAAAACTGTTTCAATTTTCATTTTTTGGCACAAGTTAGACTGTATTTTTTTTTTATGTTCCCTGAAAGTTTTTATTCTTTTGTGATTTTCTTCTTAATATTATCTGAAGCTTCAGATAATATTATTATCTGAAAGTATTTTTAATTTGAAAATTCTTTATATATTGACATCTTGAATCCATATATTCAAGTATTTTATCATTCTGTCATTTATCCACTTAGTTTTTTATAGCACTTTCAAACATACAGGACTTTTATAGTTTTGCATAATTTAGCCTTTTCTTTAGAGTTCCTGTTTTGCTTAGATGTTTAGGTCATCCTTTCATAATCTAGGATTACATAATTATTTACTTATATTTCTTTCGTGTTTAACAATGTCTGTCCATTTCATATTTAACTAATTACAGCCATTTTGGAATTAATATTGATTTAAAATGTAACATAAAGATCTAATGTTTTCCCTCAGAATAATTAAGTATTCCTTCCAGGACGATTTGTCCAGTAACATCTGTGTGAATTTGTTTTGTTCATATAACTCCCTCCTGGCTTCCTTTTTTTTTTTTTTTTCTTTTTTTAGAGGAAATATTTTAGAGGGGTACTCCTGTCATCCTGTTGTAATTGCCCCAACCACTCTCTATTCTTTTGCTCTGTTTTTATTTTTCTACATCACACTTTTTGTTACCTGATGTTATTCTTGATATTTTGTATACTTTACTGTTTATTGTCTGTCTCCCTCATAAGAATGTAAGCTCCATAACAGCAGGGACTGTTGTGTCTGTTCACTACTATGTCTCAATGTTCTGAAAGGTCCTGCATAGAAAGAGCACTTCATATATAGGTATTGAATAGATGAATACTTAAATATCATTTACATTTTCTGCCTTTCATGTTATTTGACCTTGTAAATACTCTCTCCCTTATACCTCATCTTTCTTCAGGCAGTGATCTGGTAAAAGATGGAATAAATGACTCAATTTACCGTTTGTGCCTCTTTTGAGTAACTGAGTTCAATTGTTTATTCTAGATTTATCTCTCTTTTTCTTTTCAGTGATAGATGTTCTGAAAAGTTTATATATTTAACTTAGTGACTGACTATTCTTTTTATATAAATTAGTAAAGTAAATGATATTAAGTATCTTACTTTACTATTTCAGATATTCTTAAGAAAACAAAAGCAGCAAACAAGTTGATTCTTTTGTAAAAGAAAATTTAGCTTATTTATCTGTGGGTTTTGTTTTTTTTTTTGGTCTTTTTAAACTCCTTAACATGGAGTGTTATCATAAGAGGGCCTGATATTATTTATTTTTAATTTTATTTTCCATGGAAGCTATTTGTCCTTAGAAAGAAATTGGCAGTTAATGGCATTTTTTTTCCTGCCAGTTCTCAGACCCATAAAATCACGATAGAGGAAGAGAAGGAAATTGGTCTGACAGGCTGCAACGTTAACTGATTGCTCAGCAGAGACCTAAATCTATGCTTCGTTTCTATAGGCTTTCATGGAGTGTTTTGCTATGCTGTAAGGAGTTTGCAATCAGAATTCCATTTCACTGCTGTCTTGAACTAATTGGCTCTATGTTATCACAGAGCCACGTGGGCTCAACTGAACGTCACTTAGGAAAGGGTGGAGTACATACACAATGCTGCAAAGAACTGTGTGTAATTTATTAGGGGCAAGGTCTAAGAACCAACTACACAGGCCTTCCAGTTTTCTTCTAGATCAGTAGAAGATTGAATCTCTAATTCATCTTACTAATTAATGGATTTAGCTTAATTGCTATAAATTTAGATTTTGTGCAGGATCCCAGGGACCTTAAGGTACCATAGGTGCCATAAGTCAATCATGCACATGAGTCAACATGACATTTTTGAGCAGCTTGTCCTCTTATGATGGCAATGTACCTGGACCATCACATCAAAATAAGGTGACTGAGTCATTAGAGGAAGGGTTCATTCATTCTCTCCCGGGAAAGATCCCCTGACTGAAAATAACAGGTGATTGAGTCATAGAGTGAATCTGTGCACACCCAAGAGAATTTCTCCTGTTTTCATCTGTTTTTCAAGTTGTTTTAACCTTGGTGTGGCAAATTTTGGGAAACATTCATAAATTTTGTCCTATTTCCTCTTTGGCACATAGCCAAGGAAACGGAGACAAGGCTTCATTGTGAGAAGCTGTCAGGCTTTGGGGTCAGAAGTGATGTTCCTTTTCACGTGAGAGATCTGGGAGCCCATCAGCATTTCCTGCTCTGTGTTTGCCAACCCTCATCTCCAGTGCAGATGTAATCCTGCAAAGTTACTCAAGAAGCCAGGAGATAACTAGACCTCTGCAAGGTGGGCCAGACCAACGTCCAAGGTGGCAGGGCCCCTGGCAGACTGTTCAAAGCGGAAGATGCCAAGAAGCTGCACCCTGGATGCCTTGGAGAGGAAGTGTTCCAGATTCTTCCCAAAGTGGGCTTTGAAGAGGGGAGCAAAAAGGCACTGAGAAGTTCGTCCTCTGCTTTCTGCCTCTTCTTCCTGTGTGCACATCACTCTTTTCCCTCCAGGAAGAGGCTAACAATGTGGAGCAGCAGTGTGGATGGGGCACCTTTACCCATCACTCCAAATTTATGGGGTAGGTTTGGGGAGGGGGGGAGGATAAGAAAGTCTCCAAAGCTGCGCTATGGTTTTGTTCTGTTACAGTTCATGGGTTACTGGGACATGTCTGGCTGTCATTTGAGGCAATTTGAAAAAAAGGAGGGAAAGTACTTTTGCATAGAGTAGATGCTTAATCTAGACTGTTGATTGAGAAACACTGTTTTATTCAGCTCCCTTAGCTTGCTGGGGGCCTGAGAGTGTGACTTATGGTTAAGGAAGGTAAGTTATCAAGGTAAGTTAAAAAAAGTGATTTCTTTAGTGATACAATTAAATCAAGCAAATATACTCTATGCACTTTAGGAAGTGCTAAATAAATATTTTGTGTACAGTTCTATGAGTTTTAATATGCACACCAATTCTTGTAACTACCACCACAAATAGGATGCAGAACAATTACAACATTCCCCAAATATCCCATTATACTGTAGCTAGATGCACCTCCCCACCTGTAATAACTCAATTTGACAAAGAGTTTTTAGATATAGCTGGCACAAGAAACACTATCCATTAATAAATTGGACCTCATTAAAGTTACAAAGTTTGCCCCTTTTGAAGAACACAATGAAGAGTGAGAATACAAGCCACAAATGGGGAGAAAACACTTGCAAGTCATTGATCAGACAAAGGAAGCAACATTCAAAGCACTTTGAGAGACAGAAAATTGGATAAGGCAGGATCTTTTTCTACAAGAAACTGGAGTTGAATGGACATAGAGGTCAATATAAAACAAACCATATGTGAAGAAGGATGCAACTAATCTATACTAATAAAAGGGTAATATGCTAATTAGACTGGACATCTTCTGGACATCCTTCCAGACAAAGCCACAGTGGTGGGGGCTGAGGCAGAAGTGGTTTGGGGCGATCAGGCCCTAAACTGGCAGTCGGACATCCCCTGAGGGGTCCTGGATTAGAGAGGGTGCAGGCAGGGTTGAGGGACTAAAATAGCACTAAAATAACAGTGGTGTCTCAACAAGGCCATGACATTAAAGGTGAGGAGGGAGCTGTGTTCCAGCTTTTGGAATTCAGGATGGCTCTGTGGGAAAGGATGGGAAAGGGTGGGAAAGGGTGTTCTAGAGGAGGACATCACATAAGAAAAGCCATAGAAGTGAGAAAATGCTGGACATAAACAGGACAATGCAGGTAGTCCACTCTTGTTAGCTCCCAGTATCACTTCTGTGTTGCTAATGGCAGGATGAGAATGAATATATATACCTTCTAATATATGTATAAACCCACACTTTAATATTTCTACCTTCTAAAGCCATAGGGGGAAAAAAGCAATTCTTTTGCAAAGGGAGGTAACTCCCTTAGAATGGAATCAATGCTTATGGTGAAACATAGAAAACCATTAAGGGTAATTTAAAACCAAATAAAATGTCAAGATAGTCCATTAGAAATGCAAATGCTAACTGCCCTGTGATAACCACAATAAACAGAACAATGAAACCAATTAGAAGGGACTTTTGAAATTTTTAGGCTTTGACTTGTTATAAAGGCAGAGAAAAAGACCAAATTGTTAGATTTTGTTTATCTTCTCCTGAATCAATAATCTGAATGGTTTTGAAAGGTCTTAAATGTTTTGGGTTACTTAGGCTCCTGCCAGGGGCTCATTTGTAGTAAGGAAACCTTGCAATTGGACCAGTCTCCACAAGCCATTTTTCCTGTGCACCATCAAGCAGACATACAAGAAACATCAGCATCTATAATACTTAGTCCAGAGTGCTGACATTACACGATAGGGCCTTACGTGTCTTTTCTACTGGGCAAAATTCCTAAAAGAACCGATTCTTTTGCTATTGGTCAGCTGTTGAGTGTAGCATATAATTAGCATATACATGATGTTAAACAATAGGGGAAAGTTAGAATATAAACTTCTACCACTTTCATGTTTACAGATATATGTCAGGATTAAAGGCTGCTTTTTAAATACTGTTTTATATCTTCTTTAATAAAAATAAGATTGTCATTTACATTTATTTTCTTCCCAGATATATTAGTTAAATGTGAAATAGTTTTTTAAAATTTATATTTTTGGAGGATATTTCTGTGTGTCTATATATGTACACAGATTCTTCGTAGCCTCATCTACAAACAGGATACAGTATAGAGCCAATATCCTAAAAAATAATCCGTCATTCTGACCCGTTGTGAATAAGCCCTGACTGCTGGGTTTGGCAAAAACTATCAACAAAGGAAAAATTGGTAAATTGGATTTCATAAACATTTTAAAATTTTGCTTTTTGAAGAACACAGTTAAGAGACTTGAAAAGACAAGCTACAGATTGAGAGAAAACATTTGCAAATCACATATTGACCAATAACTTATATACAGAACTAAGAACTCTAAAAACTCAACAAGAGCCCTAACCGGTTTGGCTCAGTGGATAGAGCGTCAGCCTGCGGACTGAAGGGTCCCGGGTTCGATTCCAGTCAAGGGGCATGTACCTTGGTTGAGGGCATATCCCCAATTGGGGGTGTGCAGGAGGCAGCTGATCGATGTTTCTCTCTCATTGATGTTTCTAACTCTCTATCTCTTCCTCTCTGTAAAAAAACCAATAAAATATATTTTTAAAAAAATCAGCAGGAAATGAACCTTTTCATGATGTTATATAAGGATTTAGTGCACCCAATTAAAAAATGGGCAAAAGATTTATACAGTGACTTCACCAAGAAGAGAAAGGATAGGCAAATAAGCACATGAAAAGATCATTAGTCATGAAGTACATACAAATTAAAATCTCAATAAGATACCATTACATACCTATAAGAACCTCTAAAAAAATACTGACCATACCAAGTGATGATCCATGTGGAGCAACTGGAACGCTCTTACATTGCTGGTAAGAATGCAAAGTAGTTCCAATACTATGGAAAACAGTCTGAGAGTTTCTTACAAAGGTCAATATGTATAACCCATATGACTCAGCACCCCACTTCTAGGAATTTATCTTAGAGAAATGAAAACTTAGATTCACACGAAAATCTGTACATGGATGTTAATAGTGACATTAATCACCGAAATCTGGAAACAACTCACGTGTCCTCCAAAGGGTGAATGAATAACCACACTGGTATATCCGTACAATGGAATACAATAAATGGCATGGCTGAATCTCAAAATAATTGTGTTGAGTCAAAGAAGTTATATTTTATTTATTGCTAATGAGCAATCGCTTCTTTTTTTAAAAAAAATATATTTTTATTGATTTTTCACAGAGAAGAAGGGAGAGGGACAGAGAGTTAGAAACATCAATGAGAGAGAAACATCGATTAGCTGCCTCCTGCACACCCCCCACTGGGGATGTGCCCACAACCAAGGTACATGCCCTTGACCGGAATCGAACCTGGGACCCTTCAGTCCGCAGGCCGACGCTCTATCCACTGAGCCAAACCGGTTCGGCTACAATCACTTCTTTTAAAGAATATCTCTTTTGATTCTGCTTACGAACTATGTTTTTCCTCATTCTCTCAGGCCTCAAATTGTTCTCCTTTCCTATCCATGGTGCTCTTACTCTGAAAAATCTCATTTTAGTGGCATAACACAACCATCACTTTTTTATTCTCATGGATTCTGTAGGCTCGGAATTCTCTTCACTATGAGACCCCATTTTCTCAACAGCATCTAGGATTTGGATTTTGCCCTGAGGCCATTTCTAATTTTGAGGACACTTTGCTAGTGGTTACACTCCCTCCAAGTTTGTTAGCTGTTACATTTCTTCCTCAAGGAGGTCCTAGAGAAACATCATGTCATGAATGAGATGCCGCAGGAACTTAACTCTTGCTTTTATCAATTAGCCTATGGTAAAACTGGTTTGGTTATACATGGTTTCACTGTAGTTCCAAGGACCTTTCCATGATATTAAATAAGGATTTAGTGCATACATATCTTCTAAATTATATTAAACTAGGGGCCCGGTGCATGAAATTCGTGCACTGGGTGTGTGTGTGTGGGGGGAGTGTCCCTCAGCCTGCCCCCTCTCACATACTGGGAGCCCTCAGGCGTTGACCCCATCACCCTCCAATCGCAGGATCGGCCCCTTGCCCAGGCCTGACGCCTCTGACAGAGGCGTCAGGCCTGGGCAGGGGACCCTCATTTCCCCCCATCACTGGTTCTGCGCCCAGCCCAGGCCTGATGCCTCTGGCCCAGGCATCAGGCCTGGGCAGGGGACCCCCAGACCCCTTCGATTGCTGGCTCTTCCCCTTGCCCAGGCCTGATGCCTCGGCCAGAGGCGTAGACCCCCATCACCCTCTGATCACCTGATCGGCCCCTTGCCCAGGCCTGACGCCTCCGCCAGAGGTGTCAGGCTTGGACAGGGGACCCCCATCTCTCCCCAATCACTGGCTCTGGCCCCCGCCCAGGCCTGAGGCCTCTGGCCCAGTAATCATGCCTGGGCAGGGGACCCCCATCTCCCTCTGATCGCTTGCTCCACCCCCCGCCCAAGCCTGACGCCTCTGACCCAGGTTTCAGGCCTGGGCAAGGGGACCATCATATCGCCCCAATCCCTGGCTCAGCCCCCTGCCCAGGCCTGATGCCTCGGCCAGAGGAGTTGACCCTCATCACCCTCCGATCACCAATCACCGGATCGGCCCCTTGACCAGGCCTGAGGCCTCTGGCAGAGGTGTCAGGCCTGGGCAGGGGACCCCCAGCTCCCCGCAGTTGCAGGCTCTGCCCCTGCCCAGGCCTAACACCTCTGGCCTAGGCGTCCGGCCCGGGCAGCGGGGACCCGCAGCTGCAGCGGCCCCGCGATCGTGGGCTCCGCTTTAGGCCCAGGCAAGGGACCCCTAGCTCCTGGGACTGCCAGCTTCGACCGTGCCCAGCTCCCATCGCTGGCTCCACCCCTACTTCCTGCTATCACTGGCCAGGGCGGCAAAGGCGCCTGATTCTCTGATCATGGCTGGGGGGCAGGGCAAAGGCGGCCCCAGGGCCGCCTTTGCCCTGCCCCCCAGCTCTTAGCTCCCCCCTGGGTTTCTGATCACTGTCAGTGGCAGGGGGCTTCTTCCTGCTTTCCCTTTCGCCTCCCTGCATTGTGCCTACATATGCAAATTAACCGCCATCTTGTTGGCAGTTAACTGCCAATCTTAGTTGGCAGTTAATTTGCATATAGCCCTGATTCGCCAATGAAAAGGGTATCGTCGTACGCCAATTACCATTTTTCTCTTTTATTAGTGTAGATTATACTAAAAAACAGTAATTCATTCTTTAATTTATCTTTTTTACTTTCATTTTATTTTAGGGTGTTAAAAGCTATATGACACCTTCAACACTCTAAAATTTCTCTTTCCTTGTTCATTAATTTTACTATGTCTTCAGTTTTCTTCCAGCCCCCAGTGACAGCCTCCGTGAGGCCCAGGAGGCTTCTGTCCATCACTTTATTCCAAATACACTGCCACTGTTTTAGATTTGGTTAAAGCAGAACCCACTTTATGGAATCAAATTCTGTCCTAGTTATTGCTGTATATCAAACTGCCCTGAACTGGAAGTTATGAAGCACTGACCATTTTATTATGCTCATGTAACCTGTGGGTGAGGAATTCCAATAGGCATGGTGAGCATGGCTTGCCCGGGTTCCACATTATGGTATCAGAAACATGTTGATAGCTGGGAAATGATTCAAACACTGGGAAACTGAGGTCATTTGAAGGCTTCTCTCACATATCTGGGCCATTGGCTGGGATGACTTGAAAGATAGTTTTATCTGAGCTGCAATCAGAGCCCCTTGATGTGGCCTCTCTGTGTGGCCAGGGCTTCTCATGGAAACTGGAAACATCCAGCAAGTGAGCATGCCAAGAGAAAAGCAGGCAGAGGCTGCAAAACCTCTTATGACTTAGCTTTGGATTATTACATGGGGCCATGTGCTTTCTGCCATTTGAGCCATCTCTCCTCCCCCCTCCCTCACCCCCTACCACCTACCCTCGACCCCCCACCGGCCATTACAGTCATTTCTTGAAAGCAGTTACAGTCCTTCCAGACTCATGGGTCAGGAGCATAGATCTCACTTCTCACTGGGAGAAGTGTCAAAGAATTAGGGGTCATATAGGAAAACTCCTATAGTGCCCGTGATCACACCCACCTCCCATATCTGCATCTCTCCCCGGAGATCGGTATGTCTAGCCTTGACTTTTCTCCTGAATGCTAGATTCACAACTCACATATTTAATACATATTTTACTTGTATTCACCAGCACTAAACAAACAGAAATGAACCCACCAGAGTTATATTTCAGAGCATCTAGTACATAAATTTATTTAACACAAAATGATTTAAAATACCAAAAAGTAAGCAAAATGCCCATCAATAAAAGAAAATATAGTATACCCACTAGATGAGATAGAAGATATCCATGAAAAAATGATAAGTATAAAGATTCTATAGCAATGTCTTTGAAATATCACATCATGCAAAGAAAAAGGCATCTTGCTATGTGCACTTGAACAATAGTTAAAAGCAAAAAGATATACGTAAAAATATTGGAAGAAAAAATGTTGAGGATAATTGTGTTGGAAGAAGTGGCATTATGAATGATTTATTATTACTCTTCTTTTCTCCCCCCAAATTTTCTTTCTCTTATTACATCACTTTAACAATCTAAATATGTCTTTTAAAAAGTCAAAATGAAAACAAACTGTTCCAAACTGAACTTGTCATTTCATACCTCCTGCTATTCTCATTTGTTTCCATTCTTTCCCCACCTCATTTAAAGCCATTATCATCCTCTTAGTGATCTCGGATGGATAGTTCAGACATCATTCTGTCTTTTTCTCTTTAAATAGTCTTTAGATATGATTATTCTTTGAATACCCTGAATGCTACTTCACCAATATCTTTGCAATGAATAATTATTAAATAATTAATGGAATAGATGTAAAATGACTTTTAGAATTATACAGAAATACTAATATACATAGGGCTCCAATCCCCACTTCACCACTGAGTGACTTGTACAAGTTTCCCAATCTTTCTGGACAACAATGTGCTCATCTGAAGTGTGAGTTTAGCATACATATCTTGGTTATAATTTTGTGAGAGTTAAACTACACTATTCAGGTAATGGCTAGTGTAGTGCCTGGAATATAGTAGACATAATAAATGATAGTATAACAATCTTTGGTTAGTACCATTGATACTCACATTGTTTCCTAACACTTCCATGAGAAAAATAAACACACCGAGTCACACATATACTGAAAAAAATGAAATAATTTTTTTTCTGAATATATTCTCACTCACTCTATAATACAACGACAAACCAACCAACCAACCAACCAACCTCAGGTGGCTGCGAAACAAATTTACCATCAGAAATAAGATGCAGAGAAAAATCAATAGCCTTGTGGTCAATATTAATCTCCCATCAATAAAAGCCCATATCTTTCACTCTTTATGGTAATTGTCCCACTGATCTGCTTAAAGTGCTTAAAGTACTTAGAGGGGCCCGCTGATAGCATCTTATCAGGGCTCTGAGCAGCAGAGTCAGGGAGCTCCCAGGAGCTGGGGCTGGTTCTCCTGGAAATTTGATGTGACAAAGGGTCCTTGCGGTTTCCAATGGGGCTGCCTTCCCGCTCTGCTCTTCGAGGTGAGGGTGGCTGTCCTTTCTTCTTCCGAGGCTTTCCGGATTCACTGAAACACAGGCTCGGCTCATCACTTACTCCACTGTTGTTAGGAGTTTCATGGTGTGTTCTTTAGACAGTCTTTGACATAAAACACATTACTTTTGTGGCAGCAAAATAGACCTCTCTTCTCCTCAGGAGTCTATTAATATGCACACTTAAGAGCTTATTGGCATTGAGGACTGTTGTCCAAATAACCCACTCTCACTTCCAATGAAAGCCCACCATTGCCATAGAAATCTGACTTTCATCAAGTGACTTGCAGTGTTCTCCAAATTAACATTAAATCTAGGAATTTATAGACCCACCATCAGTGGTGAATATTGGTGTGAGGTGCTCTGCAGAGTATGAAGACGTGACCTGTGAGGGGTGACGTGTCCCTCTCTATAGCTATTCCGGGCTTTCCTTTCTTTCTCGGCAGCCTACCCCACTCACACCTCCATCCCAGCATAGCACTCGGCAAGCTGTGGAGGCAGGAATCCTCCCTGAGCTTGGTGTTTCCAAAAAAACACACTTCTTTTTGAAGCTGACAACCTATATGAGGCATTTGTAATTGAACAATGATGACCCGAATTTCAACACGCACACACACGCGCGCGCGCGCACACACACACACACACACACACACACTCATGCAAGAATGTAATGTCCAATGGGCTTGTTCATTTTCGAAATTGTCCTTTAGACTTTATTTGAAATTCAGCAATGTATAGGATATATCACTTTCTATATGCCTATCTTCTATTTCAGTTAGTCGACTACATTTTTATATTTCACCAAAACCTTTCCAAGCGGCACATGCTGTTTGAAATCATAATGACAGACATTACTTTGATGTTACTTTTTATTCTTAACTCAGCCATCATTCACAGCTACTTCTGCTGCAATTGAACAAAGCACTTAAAAAAGGGAAGATATTATGTACATTAAATTTTCATTACTCGGTAACATATCAAAAGATTGCACCATTTCTGATTTACAGTTAGGATTGGAAATTAACTTCAAAAAGCAAGAAATGGAAAAGTGGAGGTATATTCTTTCATGGCTTATTACTGAAAAGGGAGAAGTGATGTAATAATAAAAAGCATTCTCTTTTTGAATAAAACAAGGAACATCCATTCTTCTTGTACCTGTGTGTTTATATTCATTTATAAGTTTTGTCTCCCTCTTAACCCTTTGAACTCATAACTATGGTGCAAACAGGTCCTATAATGTCATCAATGTCACACCCTGGGCAGAATCAAGAAAAAACAAGAATGAGAGCTTGGAGATACATCAAGGGATCAAAAATGTCCAGCCTTTTGCTTTCAGCAAAGGGAGTAATAATAGAATCATTTCTATATGTGACATATATCTAAGAGCTCACCTATCTAATTGATACCACGTTAGTGATAAAGTGAACCTGGAACCCAGTCATCTCATTCGTCAAGTTCTGTACTCTTCCTTTAACTGTGCAAGAACCTAATTTTGCCGCACCAGTGAAAGAGGTTCATTGGGAAATAGATGATTTGGTGCTCCCTGAATTTAGAGACCCTTTGGTTTCCTAAGGTTTACTTCCAGACCTCACAGTTCCTGACTTTCATCACCCTGAATCACTGGCTCCCACCAGCACAACTGTCTTTGCCTTGTTGTCATGGGTACCTCTCTAAGATGTCACTTTTGATGTTCCTCATCTCCGACCGCACTCTCTTTACTTGCCATTTCTTTCACTTCCCTGTACCCACTCACTTTCTTTTTTTGCTTCTTCTCAATCTTGTCCTCTTTTCATTCTTTTCTCTTGACTAGGCTTTGCTGTTTCAAAATCCACACCATTATCCACGTATGCAACACTCTCACTAAAATTCTAGGCTCCTCTGTCTTCTTTTCTTCTGCAGACTGTTTATCCCCTGATGACCTCAGGGCTGACTTGGTCATTTGTTGCCCATCTTCATAACTTCCATGTCCCTAGGCAGTTTTGCCAGTGTAGGCCCCTTCATTCATTAAAAAATGTTAAAACTTATATTTTATGACTGTTTCAGTATAAAGTATATCACCTTCCGCCCTAAAAGTTTATACCCTCCCCCCCCCGCCCCTAATCTTAAATAAAAACATTTTCCGAAAAGCATTATAGGCAGTGGGTTCTGTACCTATTCTGCCTGATGAATGACAAATTGGCCTGGGGTTGAGCCACGAAAAGGTACAGCTGATTCAACCAGTTTTGGTTCACATTACTTACTTTTGAAAGTTGCTAAAATCTATTAAACATAACAAATGTTAGAAAGTATAATTAATATTGAGTTTATAGTTTAAAATCATGTGATCTTCATCAAAATATTGGGACAATTATAAGGCTCATTGGTTTCTTGGTTGTAAATATCAAAGATTGTTCTTAAGTATAAATTTTTTATAATTTGAAATTCAATTACAGGAATATTTAATAAAGTACAATTAATGAAGTACATGTTGTAGTTAACATGGCAAGTTAACTACAACACTGTTCTAGCAGAAAGACAAGGTACCAATGACTATAAAACTGGACTAAATGTAAATTCCCCCAAATAAGTAAGTAAATAAATAAAGACCCGAGGGTTCAAGGTTTGGAGAAAACCCATTCTTTTTGTAGTATGTGGTATGTATTAATTTCTGATTTTAAAAAGTAATCATTTATTATAGAACCTGCACACATTTATAGCCCCCACACATGTACCAGCCTCCCCCACTATCAATATCAGTTACCATAATGGTTCATTTTTTAAATTTTTTTTTTTCGAAGAATGAACTTTCATTGTCACAACATCATCACCTAAAATTCATAGTTTACCTTAGGGCTCACTCTTAGTGGTGTACATTCTATGGGTTTGGACAAATGTATAATGACATATATTTATCATAGTATCATACAGAGTATTTTCACAGCCCTAAAAATCCTCTGTGCTTACTCTCCCCCTAACTAAACTAAACCCAGAAACCACAGATCTTGTTGCCACAGTTTTGCCTTGTGGTACATCCTTTTAACCACTCACTATACTGAGTGTTTTTATTTTGTCTAATAGCTTTCAACTTGATTCTGGGTAGAGAAATATATATCTTTTAATAATAATTTCATATTTTCATATTAATATGTGTATATATATATATATATAACACATTGTGTATTGTTTTACTTTATTTTCTCAACCTTTCAGAAAAATATGAAGTAACAGTCAATTCAACAAGAATTCACCCAATATTTCACAATGTTAAAGAAATTTTCTTCTAGTAACATATAAAATCAGAAATAAATAGTAATTTCAACCAAATATGATTTTGGAATCTATTATAGTAGAAAATTATGTGAAAAAAAAGCAGGACACAAAATAGTATATGAAATTGTTATCTGTGCGATATGTTTATTGGAAAATTTTTCTCTATATTTTCATTTTATTTTTTTAAATAATAATTAAGTATGTTAAAATGAAAATAAATCACTAACAATTCTTAGATTATTAAATATTATGTAAGTGATTCCATCTTATATATTTATCATAATTTATTTGATTAATTGTCTATTATGAGATATGTAGTTCTTTTCTAATATAAATAAAGTTGCAATGAACATTCATATACATAAAGATTTATACACATTACTGACTCTTTCCTTAGGACAAGTGCTTAGAATGATTTTACTAGGATAAAAAACTAAAAATCTTTTAAGGCTGAGTAGATACAAAATGCTATAAATTTTAATTCCTACCAGCAGTGTATAAAGATACCTGCTTCTCTTCATCTTTGTCAACATAGGAGGTTTTTTAAAAAAATAATTTCTTTAATTTGATGAAAATCTAATAAATGAAAATAGTTTTGCACTATGGTTTTCTTTATCTGTCCTTTCATTTTTAGTGAGGCTAATCATTCTTTCATAGTTAAAATAATTTTTTCAAAATGACCTACTCATACTCTTGACTTTTCCCTTTGCTTTTATTGTTTGTAAGTTTTTTCTCCCCACCCCTCAAGAAAACCTATTCTCTATTTTCTCTGAATTCTTTTATATTTTTACATTTTAGATTTAATTCTTTAATTGAGGGGCTAAGTTTGTTTTTTATTCTCAAAAAATGGATATTTTTTTCCATTGATTTTTTTTAGAGAATGAAGGGGAGGAAAGAGAGAAAAGGACATTGATGTGGGGGAGACACATAGATTGGTTGCCTCCCACACGCAACGTGCCCTGACCAGGGCTGGGTAGGACCTGCAACTGAGGTATGTGCTCTTGACCAGGAATCAAACCTGTGACCCTTCAGTTTGTGGGCTGATGCTCTAACCCCTGAAAAAAAACTCACTAGGTTGAGGGGATAAAATTTTGATAAGTGAACAGGGTGAAATGATAGAATTTTTCTGCCAAAGAAAGAGCAGAAATAAAAGGCAACATGTGTGAAGATGTCCAATATTTTGGGGAAATAAAAATGGACTTAATTGTATATTTAGGTAATAGCTGATATTGAGGAAGGAAAGGTAAGTAGAAAAGAAAGAGATCCACAGCCATTTAGCACTGTGGGAAGATATTTCTAGGTCTTTCTAGTGAGCTTCTGATCTATATACCCACCTATGTATCTGTTATATACACTTGGATGTCACACATCTTGTTTACATTAACATTCATACTTGTAACCAGACTTATACTCATAGTCATCTTCAACATGATCAAAACTGAAAACCTGTAATCATCTCCCCAAGCATGTACTTCCTATGCCAGTAACAGTGCTCCTCAACTATTGCTTAGCCAAAGTCCCAGTGCTGTCCTTGACTGCTACCTGCCCAGCCCACATGAAAAGATCATGTCAACCCTACTTCCTCAATACTTTTTGACTGTGTCCAGTTCTCTCTATGATACCACTACCTTAGTTGAGGACCATTGCCTTAACACAAATGGGAATTACTTTCCTCTTTCAACCAGATTAAAGCAACAATTTCCTACTGGGTCTCCTTGTCTGTGGCCTTGTTCTTTTCCAAGTCATACTTCTCAGAGTAGCTGTGGTGAATTTCTAAACTGGAAACCTTATCATGTTTTAAAATTCTCTAGTTGTTAGCAATTTTTCTTAGGCAATAAAAATCCCTGATGGCTTTCATGGTCATCCAGTCTAAGATAGCCCTCCAATCAGTCTAAATCCCCATCTTCTTAGTTATTTTTCCTTATAGTATTTACTCCATTTTATGTGGTATTGTTGATTTGTGTTTTCTTTTTTTAATCTTCACCCTATGATATGTCTTCATTGATTTTGAGAGAGAGAGAGAGAGAAACATAGATGCGAGAGAAAAATATCTATCAGTTGCCTCCTGTATGCACCCTGACTGGGGATCGGACTCACAACCTTTTGGTGTTAGGGATGACACTCCAACTAACTGAGCCACCCAGCCAGAGCTGTTTCCTTTTATAAAATATGATTTTTGGCTTTCTTTACTAAAACGTAAAGTTTTATGAGAGCTGGGACTAGCTTTTCTGTTCATAGCTACAGAATACTCCAGCATGTGAAAAGGTGGCTGGCACATAGGAGGTAGATACACATGAATATTTGTTAAATGCTTTGAAAACACTGAACAGTGCAGGCTACTTATAGCTATTATTGTTTGTTTATATTTCTGTCCTTTCTAATTCCAGAATGCCGACTCTTTTAACTGAGCTATTATTGATGTGTTAGAATCAACTTGGAGGTTGTATCACTGGGAATCTTTGCTGATTTTCTTCTTGCCAGTCAGTGGGTTTCCATAGGAATCAGTTGTCACAGCACTGACCATCCTGTTTTATATCTATTTCTTCTTGGTTCCTGCGGTAGACAGTAAGCTACGTGAGGAGAGGATTTATGTCTTATTTATCATTGTATTCCCAGAACTTGGCAATGTGTTTGGCTTATCATAGATGCTCAGTGCATACTTATTTTAAAAGTAAATTGTAATATATAACGTTTATTATATTATCACTAGGAGCCCAGCGTGCAAAATCACACATCCCTCTCACCCCCATGCCGCCCTCCCTTGACACCCTAACCTCTCCACACAGAGTTACAGCGTGCCTGGCCCAGCACAATGCCCCCCCTCCCCCCCTGGCCCCTCTGGACTTCTCTGGACGCTTCAAGCCCCACCCTCAGTCCCTTGAGTCGCCTTGGGCTGGTCCTGCCTTCTCCGGGTACCTCCCCACTTCAATCCCATCTCTGGAGCAGCGTGGCGGCTCCGCCCCATCATGGCGCCAGAGGAGAGCATGGAACCTCCCGCCTGCTGCACTGTGCTCTTTCCCCAGGCAGGTGAGCGGCGGGGCGCTCTGAGTGAGAGTGGTGGGTGGAGAAGGACTAGTGAGGGTGGTGCTACGGGCTCTCACCCCATCCTCCCGGGGACGGGCCTCCTCCGGACACCTCCCCACTTCCACCCCATCTCCGGGAGCAACACCCCACCATGCACACACAGACAACCTCCTCCTTAGCGGTCATGACACCGTTAGGACCAATTAACATATTACCTCTTTATATATACAGATTTTATTATATATACAAGAGGCCCAGTGCACGACAATTATGCACTGAGGGTGGGGAGCGGGGTTACTCAGCCCGGCCTGCACCCTCTCACAGTCTGGGACCCCTCGTTCCTTACCACCAGCCTGCAGCGGAGGCAGGAGAGGCTCCTGCCACTGCTGTTGCACTCGCGAGTTG
The DNA here is from genome assembly GCF_963259705.1 of Myotis daubentonii. Classification (NCBI taxonomy): domain Eukaryota; kingdom Metazoa; phylum Chordata; class Mammalia; order Chiroptera; family Vespertilionidae; genus Myotis; species Myotis daubentonii. Next base: position 158,783,345 of record NC_081840.1, read on the forward strand.
TGAGCCTGGTTTCTGGCTGAGCGGCATTCCCCCTATGGGAGTGCACTGAGCACCAGCGAGCAGCTTCTGCATTAAGCGTCTGGCCCCTGCTGTTCAGTGCGTGTCATAGCAACCGGTCGTTTCGCTGTTTGGTTGATTTGCATATTTGGGTTTTATTATATAGGATTGTTTATAATATTTAAGTATTATAATGATATCATATTAAATATAAATATATTTACATTTAGTACATCACAAAAATATTCATTATGAATAACCAAAACAAAGCTAGTTAAATTGTGCAGAATTTGAAAAGAAAATGTAAAGACAAAAATAGTTATAAATAATATTTCCAGTGCAACTGGTTAAAATGATATGAAAGGATAGACTTCACTTATCAGTAAAAAACCTTGATAATATTGGCTAGCTAAGTTGTTATGAAATAATTCATGTGATTACTTTTGTAATGAATGTTGGCTCATTTCTCCATTGTCCCCTAAAATATACGGAAACCAAACAAGAATTCCTGTAGAGAAAAGTGCCTTATCCAAGAAGTGTTGGCTATTGGAAAGATACTTTCTTGCTGCTAAAATTGTATTAAAAACTGTCTTAGGCATTTTGAGATTTAGTTATTTCTGTAATTTCATGGAAGCTTTTTTCTAGGTCAGTATCTCCATTTTGGCAATTCATGGCCTACCTACTTGGTGAAATTTGGTGATTTTTAGCCAATGAGCCATATCACATTTACATTCTTTCGTTTTTGTTTTGTTTCGTTTCGTTTTTTAATTCTGCTGAGTGTGTTCAAGCAAACCTTTCTTTGGAAGGCAAGCAAGTTGCATGTCCTCTTAACTGTTGGGATGGCTTTCATGGTAACGTGAATCTATATACAAAGATCTAGGCAACAATGAAATCAATGACAAGAGGATAAATGACGTCTAACAAAAATCAATAAAGCCATCCCATAAAACTACAACCACTGATTTTTTAGTTTTTAAAAATACATTAACCCCTCCCCAAACATTCTTCTGTGCTGTGCCCATAAAATCTTTGCACTTTTGGAGATGTCTTTTGTCAACCATTGGCATAGGCTGAAAATCTTAGCTTCTAGTTTATTGCTCAGAATAATTAATGTACCTTCTATTTCAACAAAGAAGAACACTTTCTTCCAAGAGATATTTACTTATTGCCAATTTATTTTTGAGAAACAAAAATACTGCTTGTTTGTGACTCTCCATTTGATTGAGGAGAAATATCAGGGCAGAAGATAGATAAATAGATTGATAACATCTTTTAAAATAATAATTGCCATCATCAGAGTTAACATATTTTGACAGGTTAGTATATTAAAAGCCATTAAAAAACAGCTGTTTAGCTGTAGGGAATTTCACTCTGAGGCTGAATCCAAAGGTACGTGTTGGTATTTATTCAGTAATCAATCATAGAAAGAAGAGACCTCGAATTTTAGTTGGAAGTTTTTATTTTTATCCCTTTCCTTACTCCTGGTCTTTAAACCTGCTCTGAGGAGAGCTATACATGCCAGGCTAGTGCTCATCAAAAGCCAGCAATCACAGCTAAATCAGCATGCAAAATGCCACTCAACCTTGGGCCTTTATTAAAATTTGCTGGGACTCAATTTGAGATAGCGATCATTCTTATTAAAAAGCAAAATGTAAGATAGTTTTTTTATATAAATCTCTGGATGGAATGGAATTGTTAATCAGCATAGGCTGATGTGATTTCTCTGTTGCAAATCCTGCCGAGGGCTCAGAAGTGGCACATTACCATAATTCGTAGGCTAGAGCTGGCAGCTTGAAAAAGACCTGCAAGAATCTTTAAAATGCTTAAGCAAAGCTGCAAGTCACAGCAAAACAACACAGTAAGAGCTGCTACCCGGTGTTTCTCCTGTTATATAACGAAGTTTGGGCCTTTTCCTCATCACTGACTTTTCTGGATGCCTCCCTTGTTTATGTTGCTGGGTGTTGTTTATAAACAACCTCTCAACATAGCATTTCTGGGCTGTAAAATCCATCCATTTACCATGTGCTGGGTTCCCGTGGAGGTTGATTGAAAGAGCTTGTGTTTTCCTTTTAGTACAGAAAGTGGAGCCAATCAATTAACCACATGCACTTAATGCATTGTTTGTCTCCCCTGCTATATCCTTTCTCCTGTTTGACATCACCCTCTGCAATTTTTCTATCATACTTGAAAAAAATAGAGCAGCTTCCAAAAGATAGAGAACCCTTGTGGGATGCACAAATGGCCTGTTTATAGAATGCCTATTTTTCACCTCAAGAAAATATTGTTTGATTGGGGGCCCAAACCTTAGATTGAGTAAAGTCAGAAACTTATCTCATTTGTCCCCACAGAGAGGGTGACCCTCTCTCAAGGCGCCCCCACTGGGAAATGTCAGTGTAAACTGCAATGCAATTGAATGCGTGGTGGGAGGATTGACCAATGAAGATCGTCAACTTTTTGCGAACGAATGGCAATCTGACAGAACTCTAAGGATTTACAAGAATTTTGTATGTGTTTCTGCCCATATGCAAAACAACACACACATCTTTCTTTCCAAAGCCCAAATAGCTTGGTCAGCCACGTTGCTGTCCAATGTTCTGTCTGCGTAGGAGACGGGGTGTCTGAAGAAGAGAACCGCTCAGTGTTCTGGGACATGGAAGTGTCACATAGGATGGAGGAGTATCTTTCTCTCTGTCTTTGGGGTTATGGCCTTGAATTCAGAGGTGTTTCATTTGAACACTACCCTATAACAAACCAAAAGGCTAAAACTTTTTGTCAGGAATCAATGCTAGAGGATAGGATAGGGTCAAGTTGATTTATCCTCAAGAGGCCAAAGGCTAGAACTTCTGGACTCCTATGAGGGCGCTGGGTGGGCTGTGACTAGAGACTTAGTGATTTTTAGAGTTTATTCAACGCCGTGGATGAGCACATGGGTTTTAATGAATGAATAAGATTCTCTTTTCCTTCCTGGTGGCTGAGACGTGTCATCCTGATTAGGTCCCTCAGGTGTACTCAGAGCTCGTGAGCCTTTGATGTACCAGGATGATGTCCAAAGTTAGAAAATCTGAATGAGTTCAGGTTTGAATAGACATCAGTTAAATGTGCTGGAAATTTACCAACTAGTGGTCGGGAAATCCGGTGGACAGATTTGAAAGGCAACATTAAAGAGGGAACAAAAGTATACAAGACCCAGAGAGGAGGTGGGAGTCCGAGTCAGGTAGCTATTCTGCCTGCCGGCTCCTTTTCACAGTCCTTCTGAATCCCTCATTAAAGTCAGAGAGCTGCAAATGGTTTCCTAGTTATGCACAGCAATCAGATTAAACCGATGAGATGATTCACATATTTTTGAAGCCCCCCAAACACATTATGAGGACATTGTTTTAGAGCAGGGGCGCTGGGGGCTTTGGGTATCCAGTGCCTGCCCCTTCCCCTCCTCCCCAGTCCCTCCTCCAAAACCTGACTTGATTGCTTAGCGCTGGCGTGCACAGCTGGACTTCACATCCCCGTTTGCAGGGGATGCTTCTTCT